>NW_027512990.1:0-302509 GCF_048772815.1 Callospermophilus lateralis | reverse complement strand
CATGTCCCATAGGAATCTACTAGCATTGATGTTAAACTAGGTCAGTTAATGTAGAAATACTAGGATTTGTTTGCACCTTTCACTGAAGTTAGTTTTCAGTACTAGGAAACAAATATGTATTTCAGGTGGATGAATATTTCTGAGAATAATCTTCTGAAAAGTTGATTATTAATCCACATACATGAACATGAATGAATTTAGGGAGTGTATATAAGACACATATATTTCATATTTTGAAAAATCTGGAGATTTATTTTGTATATATATATATATATATATATATATATATATATACACACACACACACACACACACACAAACACACACACAAACAAAGACATTCAAAAGTAGAATTATATATGCCAATCGAATTTCACCATGAAATATATATCA
This sequence comes from Callospermophilus lateralis, assembly GCF_048772815.1. Classification (NCBI taxonomy): domain Eukaryota; kingdom Metazoa; phylum Chordata; class Mammalia; order Rodentia; family Sciuridae; genus Callospermophilus; species Callospermophilus lateralis. The sequence goes on along the minus strand of NW_027512990.1, from coordinate 302,116 downwards.
TCCACAGATCCAAAAATATTCATTTTACTGAACATGGATTTATGTATAATGTTATTCAACTAGGAAGCTCACCATTAGCTTGAATTTTCAGTTCCAACAGCATTTAGGTGGAGTAATCTCTTCTCACAATTTGTATGTGCAATGTCAGGCACCTCACAAAAATGTACGTGTGATATCAGGTAGGATTCTATATGTGTATATAAAAATTAATGTGCTGAATAGGTTACAGCGAAAGGGAGATAGGAATTCACATATTTGTTAACTTTAATACACATATAAAACTATTTCAATTAAAAAATGACTAGATTTATAACACCTACCTTTTATCTTGCAAAAGGCAAGTCCAATATACACCATGCCTCCTCTGAACTGCTTGTATTTCAATTCCGTTTGGGTTATTTTTCTCCATCATATTAGTATTTGTAGTTAGCGTCTAGAAGGGTATGGGTTATTGTCAGGAATTCAGTATTTCAATTGGAAAATTGGAAAGTGAATCCAATGTGTATGCAATTATGTGCTGCACAATATTCTTCCCACTCTCATCCAGAACAATGGCTTGACATTAACTTCGCCCCAAGTAAGACGCAATTAGAGAAGAAGAGTTAGAAATTCTGTGAATACATATCTGGAATGGAAAATGCTCAGGAGTTCACAACCTTGGAGGTGGTAGAGGATTTTCCAAAAGTAGGGGACAGGGTTGATCACCCAACATGATCTTTCATTAAAATTGTGAGCCATCTTGCCACAAAGCCATGAAAAGATAATTTTGCTTTACTATAAATTACTGCAAATTCTGAACCTGCTTAGAATGCCTGACCATGTTTTGAACTCACCCATGCCTGGCTCTCTGACCAGATAACGGCCCTCTCTGAAACTTTAATGACACCTCATAAATATTCGCCTTCCCTGGCCTGACAATGACCCTCTCTGAGGCTCTAATGGTCCTCATAATTTCTGATGCTGGGGCCAGAAAAAACAAATGTAAACTACAATTAGTGTGATGCTTGTCAAAGTTCTGTTTTCTGTAACCCCCCTTTTGTGTAACTTTCTGGGTTATAAAGCTGGGCTGTAGGAAAGGTGGGGTTGCTGTCTTGTTCCCGCCATTTTGAGAGGGAGAGGCAGCCCGGCTGATTGAAATATTAAGCTTGCCTTAATTTGATTTTAATTGGAGTCAGTGGTCTTTTCTTGTGTCCTGGACTAACATTTTGGAGTTCCCCAGCAACATGACCCGACCAGATCACAAAGCCAGACTGCTGGAAATTCTGAAGCTGGCCTATCCTCCAGGACTCCAGGCTGGAGAGCCAAGTTCCAAGGCCTTGGAATGAGCCTTCAGTCCGTGGATCACTGCAGTGAACCATCGCACTAAAACTATTATCAAGCACCTGGTGGAGGAGGCCTTCATAGGTAAGAGGCGCCTTTATAACATCCGATATCCGGTTAAGGGAGTACTCTTCTGATGACAGAGAGGTGGCCTGGGAAGGCTCACATATACTCCTGTCCGGGACAGTAATAGGAATCCTTCTTTCCTCTGTTCTTTTCTGTAGGGAATACCTCTGAAAGTGTAGAGAGGTGCCGACTGGCACGCAGGAGCTCCTACCCCGGAGCTTTAGCAAGACGCTGCATTGCTCCTCTGGTTTTCTGTTTATTCGCCGAGTTTCTGTTTTTTTTGTGTGTGTGTTTTGTTCTGTGTTCTAAATGTTTTTTATTTGTTTGTTTTTGTGCGTTTTGTTGTGTGATTTCTGTGGTAAAAACTTAAGGATATTGGACGTGAAAATGGGTAATAAAGCATGTAAGCCTGTCACCCCTTTGGACTGTGTTTTAAAGAAATGTGATGCACTATACCCCCCTGTGTTAAGCAGGATGAGAGAAGCCCCTAGCTGGCTGTCTGGAGCACACCCACTGCAGAGGGCAATGCCTGCTGGAGACCTAATAACTGAGTATCTCCCAGGTTAACAAGTGAAGCTCCTTTAAAACCCCTTGTCCCTCCAGATCAAGAGAGTCACAACTTTGGACAGAGTCCCCTGTTTTTAATCCTTTGTTAGCAAAGCAGTAAACCTCCCTTTTACTTTTTCTCAAACCCTGTCCTTATATTAAATTGGTATTAATTGGCTTCAAGGTCCAGAACCGAAATTTAAGTTACGAATTTTGATACCCTCCCGACCCCGGAATTTTTGAGAGCTGACTACTGAAATGTTAGGAGATTCAGCGTGCTTGGGGTGGAACCAAACCAGAGGAGCTAATCCTGTAAGTAAAAGACGGGACTGAGGGACTCCCAGCAGCTGCCGAAGTCCTGTTGCTTCAGTAAATTCCCTCCTTCCTTCCCTGCACTGTAAGTATTATGCCACCTCTGTTTTCTTAAAAAAGAGAAAAAGAAAAAGGAGACACTAAATGCAGTAAAGTCACCATGGAGACCTTTGATATTACATTTCAGGTTGCCCCTCTGTGAAAACATCTGATGCCCTTGTGGGGACATCTATCATGCCACTGGTGTAGGAGATTTTTCTCTTATCTGCTGTTTTAAAGGCTTCTGTCCTGTCAGCCATAGTCTGGAGCTCCTTTCTGTCTGTCTTTTGTCTTTGTTTCTGGCCATTTAAGACATTTGCAATAATGTGTTGATATTATAAATTGTTTCTTGGGAATGATCTTAGCTGAATGTGTGTCTAAATGATGATGTTTTATTGTAACAATATGGTATCTGGATGGGTTTTTGTAGCATTGCTCAATCTTGCAGTTAAAAGTCGGGTTTAGGTAATTTTTTAGTTTATGATTTCAGATAATTCATGCCAGAGAACTTAAATACTTAAAATGGAAAACTAAAGAATTCTACTTCCAAGTTGGCAAGTAACTTCCCAATCATTTAGTCTTTTTTTTTCACCAATTTTTAATTGGGTAGCCTGGGAAAATGTCACAGTGTGTCAGTGCATTAATTTGGACAAGGATAGTAAATCATAGTATGGTATCTGTTGACAAAACAAGATGTTAAGGTATAAAATTTTGAATTGTATCTTAAAATTGTATCATAATTTTCAACATCCTCACATGAAAATTATGGTTAAAGTGCCTTAGGCCTGAGGTGTCCGCTCAGAATAGCAGTTTTGTCCAGCTCCTTCCAGAACTCAGGCAGGACTTATGTTGAAATGTAAATGAAAGAAGCCTGCAAGCTCAGTAGGAGACTGATCTGATGTCTAAGTGGGCAAAAAAAAGGTAAATCGTATGGTATTTACTAATTACTGGCCAGTCATTTTTTCTAGGACTCTCATTTTTTTCCTTAGATTCTGTATTTTTTTTTGAGCTCATTATTTTGATCCTAGAGAACTAGGTTAATATTTTTCTCATCAGTTCTATCTTTGACCAACAGTGGAGTTCTGAAACATTACAATGGAGATTTCACCTGTGAAAAGCTACAAGGCCTTACTATTATTATTTGTGCACACTTTTGTTATGTGTTGTATGTCCATATATCCATATGTTCGTATATCATATATATGATATACAAATTAACATATATAAGGAACGATCATTAAAAAAAAGCACTCATAAAAACAAATTTTAAAAAGTGGATTCGAAGATCTTTAATTCACGTGAGTTAAATGGTTCACTTTAAATTTGGTTAAACAAATAACAATAAATGTCTTTAAATTTAAGCTTACAAGTTTTTCTAGCTGCTCAAAAATCTAATAAAATATTAATGTCTATAAAATGTCTAATATGCCTTGGTTCTAGGACTTTTCCTTTAACAAAAAAATGGTTTACACTGTTCAATACATTTCTCTAATATTTTGATAAATAAGTGAAGTAAATTTGATATGGGATTACTCATTCATGAGTACTTTTGTTAGATATCTGATTGATTTAGTAAGGTCTGTATAAGTTTGTTCTAAAGTCTGTATAAGATTGTAAAAATCAGCCATGTGATAAAGCGACACAAATTTCTGAAAACAAAAGTTTACCCATAACATTGTGTTTATTTTTATTTTTCTAGAGCAAGCAACCATAAAAATTAAACAACTGATTAAATAAGAACTGTTATTTTAGAGCACTGTACTGGAATTTCTTTAAAAGCTAAATTTGGTTAATGTAAAAACATCAATGTCATTGTGATGCTATTAATGTGCTCATATCTTCCAGGTATACAAGTCTGTAAGGTAGAAACTTTAAAAGAGCATTACATCAAGCTGGTGTTCTGAAGTTGTATGGTAAAAAAAATATATATATATATATATATATTGGGGATTTATTTACTTGTTATCAATAAGATATGTAAAGTTTTATGTTACTTTTTACATTGGGGAAAAATTTAAATATATTTTTAAGTTAATGAGCGCCTAATCTATGTAAAGGTTAAAAACTTTCAGCCTTTCTTTAATTCATGTTTTAAATGTGATATCATATGGTGTTAGCTAATGTTCATGTGACCTCAAACAATTTATGTAAACTGTGTAAGATGATATTTAAAAAAAAAAAGATCAGCTTTAGAACTAAAAGACTTAAGATTTATATAGAGCCCTGCCTTACCTGAGATAAGGCTCTGTGTCTCATCTTACAACATGTGAGAATAACTACGAAAGCAGTAGGTCAGATGTTATTTAATTTAAAGTTACGTTCAGAAGTTTTTTTTTTTTTTTCTGTCAAGATTACTAGGATCTCAAAAAGGGGATATAATTTATAACTCAGCCAAAAATTCAGGGTAGCTATTACATGAACTAAGTATTTTTACTCTTTTTAATTTTATTTTGTAATTTCCTTATAAGTTAACTAAAGATTCCCTGTTAGTGTTTTACAAAAGAGTTGCTTTTGAACACAACATTGGTTAATTTAAGATAATAAGGCATCACCTACAAGACAGAAAAATACAGATCCCAAATAATAAAAAGATAAATAATTTTAAATTATAGACATTAAAGCACAGTACTCTTAATATAAGGCTGTTAAAATTTATTTGCTGGATGTTTAAGATTAGGATTTAAAATTTAATTTAAATGAAAAGGGACAATAAAACAAATTTTGGCTCTTGACCTCTGAGTCAGTTTGTATCCAGGGAACAGGAGACTTCTCTAAAGAACTTTGCAACTCTCAGCCACATAAACTCCTGATCAGGAAGATTAATGAGGCCACTGGAGAACAGAAAGCCAATCAGTGCATTTTCTACGAAGAAGAGAGTCATCAGAGAAGGGAGATATTCCTGATGCTTCTGAGAGAAGCCACATGGTCAATCAAGACCTGGAATCACCTAGCGCAAATGGCACTAGCAGAACTGAGAAGCTGCTCTCAAGTTTCCCCAGAAATGACTCCCATAAAATCTCAGCTGACTGTTAACAATAGATAGAAACAAAAGTCAGTTTTACTGCTTCATCTTAAACTCTTAGCAAAGACAGATAAACCCAAAATACAGCCATTCCTGGGCATTTTAAATAATAATAGTTATAATAATATTTTAACGTATACACTTTATGGTAGCCTCCCAAAATAAGTAAGACTGGAGGCTACCAAGAAGGATTCTCAGAGAGGAATGCCTGATGAGAATAAAAAGAGACTATCAAGAGGAGCTACCAGAGGCAGAAGTTTTTTGTTTAAGGCCTACAGATATTCCTAACCTACACAGGTAGCCTTGGTGTTTGCTAGTATGATTATCCAGCCCTGACTAACAGAATTAAAGGTTTCTCTATTACACACAGAGGTCATACTAGTAAAAGGAATTTGCAAGATCAGATGACATTAAATTATTAAACTGTATCTTATGGGGTGGGACAACTGTGACACTAAAAGTTAAATATTAAGTTGAAAGTCCTGATAACTGGGGATATTGAAGACAGATGAGGGGACATCTATACAGTGACTTGTTTCAGCAGCTGCAACATTTATTCAGTACTCATGGTTTTTGTTTCTCTCATAGAAGAACCCATCCCCAGATGACTTTACAAACTGTTCTACCACAACCAGACTTCAAACCGAACTGACTTCTAAAAGGCAACTCATGTCCCTCATGCTGTGCCCCCTCATGTCACCCTCTCTCAGCTCAGAAGAAGCCAAAATGAGTGACGCCACTCTTCTTACAACAATGGAGCCAAAAATAAATAGACTTTCATTTTAAGTAATTAATTAAGTCAGGTAAAATCAGGGAGACTGGTTTTGTGTGAGTTCAAAAAATATGGATACTGTTACGTGAGGTATTAAAATTCCCTCAGTGCTCTTCCCCTACCCTATCAAAGATTTGAAAGGGACACATTAGAAAAGGGGGCAATGATAGACCCAACCTGATCTTTTATTAAAATTGGGATCCATCTTGCCACAAAGACATGAAAAGAAAATTTTGGCTTAACTATAAATTACACCAAATTCTGAACCTGCTTGCAATGCCTGCCCGTGGCCTTGAACTCACCCATGCCTGGCTCTTTGACCAGGAACAGCCCTCTATGAAACTTTATTGACACCTCATAAATACTGGCCTTCCCTGGCCATACAATGACCCTCTCTGAGGCTCTAATGGTCTTCATAAATTCTGATGTTGGGGCCAGCAAATATATATATATATATATAACTACGATTAGTTTGATGCTTGTCAAAGTTCTGATATTTTAACCCCCCTGTAGTGTAAAATTCTGGGTTATAAACCTGGGCTGTAGGAAATTTGGGTGGCTGTCTTGTTCCCACTGTTTTGGGAGAGAGAGGCCACCTGGGCAGTGGAAAATATAAGCTTGCTTTAACTTGATTTTAATTGGAGTCAGTGGTCTTTTCTTGCATCCTGGTCTAATAGGTAAATGCTATCAAACAAGGAGCTCTGCCAGCCTGAAGACTTCCTTAGAAACTGCCTCTGACGATGGGCACTTGACATATATGTTGTTGTCAGGAGCTTTAGCTTTCTTTCTAATGAGACCATCAAAGCTGGATCTGCATCTATGTGACCTGGAGGACATGGTTTCTTGTTTTTCAAAGGACATGAGGCAGCAGTGCTGAATTCACTCTTTGTAGGTAAACTGTCGCCACTGAAGGCTAAGTGACTCCCCGTGTGGACTGTGAAGCAATTTGGTCATCCTCCACTTTTCGTGGTGTTTCTTGCTGCTGCACTGGGAATTTGTTATTTGCTTCACAAAATACAAGGAATTCAGCTGGGACACAGTGCTGGAGGGAGTTCTTTCACATGAGATGGGTCAGGGTCTGCAGGAGAATGCATCAACCAGGCTTCTATCCCACATAGCTTGTCCCCTTGACCATTGCACCTGATTCTGAACATTGTCCTGAAACATCTCCATATAACAAGATGCCTTATATGGAGAGTTATCAGACATATAAGTGATTCCTGGCTGCACAATGTCAGCCACAAGCCATTTGGAAGTCAATGGCAGATACACATGGCCCGACCACAGATGTTTTATCACACACCTGCACACCACAGCTCTGGGCCCACTACTCAGCAGGCTCCAACATACTGGTATCTCTGTTCTACATCATTTTCATGAAACCTAGTCAATCAAGGCACTGTCTGGTACACACTTCATCAGCAAGAGGATATTGAAAGTTTCTCCAGTGCCACCTGGTCATGAAAATTTCAAAAATTTCATGGTATTTATCTAGCCATTTTTCAAGGATGAAGTTGGAGAAATTGTGGGTTTCAATTCATTCAGGAACCATTAATGTTTGAGGAAGCACATTTCAAGGAAACTCGGGAGAATTCTCAGAGGCAAGGCTTCCCAAAGAGTGGCCAAAAAGACACATGAAGCCAGGCCCATTGAGGTCTACAATGTGAGGCCCATGTGTGTTTTGACTGTCAAAGATGGCTGCCAAGTCTTTCAGTATAAAATAATGTGATGCCCTGGCAGAGATTGACAATGCTCTGTGGAAAGCCACCCTGGGCATTGATCTCAGTTTCCAAAGGCAACTCTCATGCGTGGTCTCTTAAAATCCCAACACAATTCATGGCAATACTTCTCTGAGATCAGTTCCTGAACTTAATCTGTAAGGGGAATCACACCAGAGTTCAAGCCCAGGTGGACCTAGGCATCTCTTCCAACCACCAAACAAATGACCACAATTAAAACCAAAACACTCCCAAATGGCCCTCATCTTCTTCCACATAGACACTCTTCATAACCTCTGGCTGGAGGTTTCCATGAGGGGCACAGCCCAAGACAGTTTTCCAAATGAACTCCCTTGCCCCTCATTTGCCTAAAGTCAGGGTGGCCTGGACTCCCTTCCTGTGAACCAATAGTGATCAAATAGTCCTGCTCTTAATACTGCTCTGCTTCTCTAATTTGAGGCCTACTGACTGTCTGGTATATATTCTTTATGTGAATTGGTGTCATGAGAAAACACAAGCCCTTATGTGCTAGCCTCTGTAGGGCTTTGAAGAACTGATTTGACACAAAGGATCCCTATTCTCACGTGATGGAGGTCAGGAAGCTTACAGAGGAAGGCGAGAGACTTCATCCACAATGACTGCTCTTTTGGCCATTTTCGTTTTGCATGCACACTTGGAAACTTTCTTTAGATCCATCAGGTGCTGAGAATCTAAGCCGCTGCCTCACACAGGGCAAAGAGGATGATTCAGCCACATCTCTTTCCAAAGCAATTAAGCAAAGAGCCACAGGTGATGCCCATTCATTTCCATTTGAAAACTCTTTTTTTCTGGCTTCACAAAGGGGTTTCCTGAGGCAAAGATCTTCCTGACATTTAGGAAAACAGAACAATAGGTAAGCAAAAGGCCCAGTGCAGTGTTTTTCCACTGAGACTTTAATGGTCACACTGATATGTGAGTTTTCTGAGATGCTTCTATTCTCTTCAGCTATCCAGTACATGGCCATGTCACAGAGCTTGGAGGTGGTACATATCTTGGAAACCAAACCATGAGGCTATTCTGGAGAGTGGCCAGTATTCAGGAAGAAAACAAGAACTTAGGAAGATAGTAGGTGTTGCCCATCCATAAGGCAAGCCTCTCTCCATTCTTAAATTGTGCAGTATGAATGTTGGGAAGCTTTCTACTAGACAGGACACAACCATTGATGCATTCGCTTTTCAAATGTCTACAACCACAGATACAGTGGAATGCACAGACATAGAAACACTCGCGTTGTCAAACGACTTTCTAGAAACATTCCAGTCCAAACAAACAAACAGTCTTTCCTACCTATTCTCAGAAAAGAGACAAAACCACAAACTCACACCAACACCCACAACGGCACCTCCTTCCCCCAAGTATGTTGGTGAATATATTGAGTGTCCTCTGACTGGTGGTCCATACTATGTTCCCCCAAAATGGCCTGTTCTGTCTCAGATCTGGTCTCCTTCGCCAACTCTGTGAAGTTGTCAGGAGCCATGGTTGAGCCACTACCTGCTTTCTCAGAAAAGGCTCCCCTTCAGAGGTCTCCTGACATTTGGCCATTATCACTTCAGTAGGTACCAACAAAGACTGACTCTGTCCTTGGTAAATCCAAACAATTGAGACCACTGGGACTGGGACTGGGACTTACTCTGGGTGCCTGGCTTCCTGGATCCCAAGTTCAGAGTGTTCCATCACCAAGGAAGTGTGTACTGATATTTGCTTCTAAGGGTCCCAGGAGATGGAGACTGCCCCTACTTTCTGTGACAGTTTCACAAGTTAGAATGGTATATCAACAATAGGCACCCGGGAACAGCTCTTCTCACAGGCCTGGTTTGGTCCATCTTCTCTATATTAAGAAGAGAAAGGCTGATTCAGATACATCTCTTCATCCTGACCCGGTTGTTTAACATTGAAAATGACTTTTGCTCTCTCAGGTCCTTCATAGCTGCCTTCTTCTCCATGTATCATTTCTGCATGGACCTTTGAGGTTCTCATCAGGTGGAAGATACCCTACAATCCAGTATTGGAAGACCAACTCTCTCCCTGATCTTCTGTAAAGTTAGATTGAGGGAACAGTGTATGGTTAGGGTTAACAACATGTTCGATTGGGTTAGGAATAATTCTGCAGGATGAATAATTGTTATGGGAACATGTGATATTTACAAAATATACAGTTGAAATATAGGTATGAAAACAGAAATCTAGGTAAGATTTGATGCCCAGAAGGGCATTGGGCCCTTGATTGGGATACTTAGCTTTGAATTAATTTCTGCACAGATGTCTCAGATAAATCAATATACAATGGTATAGGATATTGTACCTTGGATGATTGAATGTCGAAGAGAACATGCAGTCAAAAAGGGATACTCGGTAGGATTAGAAAGATAGACGGTAGTTTTAGAAAGATGAGTGAGTATAGGATTTGGACAAAATGGTCTTTAGCAATAGGGTTTCATGTAGAGAGTGAATGTAAATGTCAGCACATGTTAAGAGGCAGTCACAATGATGAACTGGGGAAAATATATATCAATAGAGACATTAGGAAATCAGACAAAGTATAAGGTGAGTAATAGGATTACACATTTTCAACAGGTTTGAGGTTGAATATATAATCTTAGGAAGAAACAAATATGTAGTCACCAATAGGATCCACATTTGAGAGCAATAGGCAAACTGGACATGGATGATTTTAGTAATCCATGTTCAATTTCCATTTAGGCTTTAGTACAATCATAAGTGTGACATTTGTTTTTGTTTCCAGAATATTACTGTGATAAAATGTATATGTAGATCAGGTGACATGAGTATTTCTTTCACCATCTCTAGGAACAGTATTTTGAAGACGTGTAAATTAGTATTTTGAATACAAATAGGTGTACACTGTGTCTATGAATATAGAAATAATGCATGAATAGACCATACTGTGAATAAATAATATAACTGGTTCCAACTTAAATAATGGTTCAAATTGATATCTGAAAATATACAGGAAACCTTATATTGATATATATCCATTCATTCAAACCAGTTATACATCTAATGGTAATATTAGGGTTATGGTTTATCATGAAGAATGTGTGAGTTTTGCTTCAAAAGTAATTGTGGAAATCGAAAATAATGTGTTTGGAAAGAAGTCTCATGAAAAGACCAGTCATGTAACCTGGAGGAATACATGTGTTCTGAAGCAGGAAGTGATTGAAAGTGAAACAAAATCCTTTAAATTTGTGAACTTGTGGATGAAATATATATCTTATGAAGTGCATAAACTGAGGAAATAGTAATGTACAAGTGTTGAAAAAAAATGAACGTCAAAATACACATCATGTCCTATAGAAATCTACTTGCATTTATATTAACCTGGGTCAATTAGTGTAAAAATATTAGGATATGTATGCACAATTCACTTAACTTAGTTTTCAGTACTAGGAAACAAATACGTATTTCAGGAGGATGAATATGTCTTAGAATAATCTTATGAAAAGTTGATTATAAATACGCACTTAAATATTAATGAATTTAGGGAGTACATAATAAGATACATTTATTTCATATTTTGAAAACTCTGGAGAGTATATATATATATATATATATATATATATATATATATATATATATATATATTAAAATACACACACAGAAATTAAAAAGTATTAATATACAAGCCAAATGAAATTCACCATGAAATATATATCATCCACAGATCTAAAAATATTCATTTTACTGAACATGAATTTATGTATAATGTTGTTCAGCTAGGATACTCACTCATAGGTTGAATTTTCAGTTTCAACAGTGTTTAACAGGAGTGATCTCTTCTCACAATTTGTATCTGCCAAGTGAGCCACCTCACAAGAATGTACGTGTGGTACCAGGTAGGATTCTATATGTGCATATAAAAATATATGTGCTGAATAGGCTACAGAGAAATGGAGACATGAATTCACATATTTGTTATCTTTAAAAACACATGGTGAAGTGTTTCAACAAAAAAATGACTAGATTTAAGACTCCTACCATATATAATGCAAAAGGAACGTGCAAATGTTAACCTTGCATCCTCTGAACTACTTGTATTTCAATTTGGTTTGGTCTATTTTTATCCATCATAATAGGATTTGTAGTCAGAGTCTAGTAGGGAGTGGGTTACTATGAGGGATTCAGTATATTGAATGAATAATTGGAAAATGAATCCAATGTGTATGCAAATATGTGCTACAAAAAAATCTTCCCACTCTCATCCAGAACAATGCCTTGACATTACCTTAGCCCCAAGTAAGATACAATTAGAGGAGAAGAGTTAGAAAATCTAGGAATACATATCTGGAATGGAAAATGCTCTGGAGTTCACAACACTGGAGGTGGTAGAGGAGTTTCCAAAGTAATGGAGACTGTAAAAACTCCACAAACATGGAAGTGTGCAGGCCTCAAGACATCTGGGAAACTGTCTTTGAGGTTGTACACTTGAAATATATGTTGTTTTCAGGAGCTTTAGCTTCCTTTTTAGTGAGACCATCAAAGCTGTGTATGCATCTGTTACATGGAGGACATGGTTTCTTATTTTCCAATGAACATGAGGTAGCAGTGCTGAATTCTCTCTTTGTGGGTTTACTGTGGCCACTGGGGTCTAAGAATCTTTCCGTGTAGACTGTGAAGCCATTTGGTCATTCTCCAATTTTGTTGTGTTTCTTGTTGCTGCACTGGGAGTTTGGTATTTGCTTCACAAAATACAAGGAGTTCCACTGGGACACAGTGCTGGAGGGAGTTCTGTCACGTGTGGTGTGTAAGGGTCTGCAGGAGAATGCACCAACCAGGCTTCTACGCCACATTGCTTGCCATTTTGACTGAAGCAACTTGATTCTGAACATTGCCCTGAAAACTCTCCATCTAACAAGATGGCTTAATATACAAAGGTATGCTGGCTGCACCATGTCAGTCACAAGCATTTGGAAGCCAAAGTAAGATCCACATGACCCCACCACAGATGTTTTATCACACAACTGCACACCACAGCTCTGGGCCAACTACTCAGCAGGCTCCACCATACTGGCAGCTCTGTTCTACACCATTTTCATGAAACCCAGTCAAGGAAGGCACTGTCTGGTACACTCTTGATCAGCAACAGGACATCCAAAGGTTCTCCAGTGCCACCTGGTCGTGGAAATTTCAAAAATTTCATGGTATTTATCTAGACATTTTTCAAGGATGAAGTTGGAGAAACTGTGGGTTTCAAATCATTCAGAAACCATTAAATTTTTAGGAAGCACATTTCAAGGAAAACTCTGGAGAATTTTCAGAGGCAAGTCTTCCCAAAGAGTGGCCAAAAGGCCACATGAAGCCAGGCCCATTGAGGTCTACAATGTGAGGTCCATGTGTGTTTTGACTCTCAACAATGGCTGCCAAGTCTTTCAGAATAAAATTATGTGATGTCCTGGCTGAGATTGACAGTGCTTGGTGAATAGCCACCCCAGGCTTAGATCTCAGTTTACAATGGCGACTCTCATGCATGGCCGCCTAAAATCCCAACACAATTAATGGCAATACTTCTCTGAGGTCAGTTCCAGAAATCAGTCTTTAAGAGGAATCGCACCAGAATTCCAGCCCAGGTGGACTCAGGATTCTCTTCTAACCACCAACAATTGACCACAATTAAAACCAAAAAACTCCCACATGGCCCTCATCTTCTTCAACATAGACACTCTGAATAACCTCTAGCTAGAGGTTTCCATGACGGGCGCAGCCCAAGACAGTGTCCAAAATAAGCTCCCTTGCCCCTCATTTGCCTAAAGTCAGAGTGGACTAGACACCATTCCTGTGAACCAAGAGTGATCAAATAGCCCTTCTTTAATACTGCTCTGCTTCTCCAGTTTGAGGCCAACTGACAGGTATAGATTCTTTATGTGAATTGGTGTCCTGAGAAAACCCAAGCACCTATTGGCTAGCCTCTGCAGAGCTTTGAAGAACTGGTTTGACCCAACGGATCCCTATTCTCACTTGATGGAGGTCAGGAAGCTTACAGAGAAAGGCGAGAGACTTCATCCACAATGACTGCTCTTTTGGCCATTTTGGTTTTGGATGAACACTTGGAAACTTTCTTTAGATCCATCAGGTGCTGAGAATCTAAGCCACTGCCTCACAGAGGGCAAAGAGCCTGATTCAGCCACATCCATTTCCAAAGCAATTAAGCAAAGAGCCACAGGTGACACCCATCCTTTTCCATTTGAAAACTGATTTCTTCAGGTTTCACACAGGGGTGGCCTGAGGCAAACACGTTCCTGACATTCAGGACAACAGAACAATAGGTAAGCAAAAGTCCAAAGTAGTATTTCTCCACTGAGACTTTACTGGTCGCACTGATATCTGAGTTTTCTGAGATGCTCTCATTCCCTTCAGCTATCCAGTACATGATCATGTCACAGAGCTTGGAGGTGGTACATATCTTGGAAATAATACCATGAGGCTATTCTGGAGAGTGGCCAGTATTCAGGAAGAAAAGAGGAACTTAAGAAGATAATAGGTGTTGCCCATCCATAAGGCAAGCAGCTCTTTATTCTTTAATTTGGCAAGATGAATGCTGGGAAGCTTTCTACTAGACAGGACACAACCATTGATGAATTCTCTTTTCAAATGTCTACAAAAACGGATTCAGTGGGATACACAGACATAGAAACACTCGCGTTGTCAAACGACTTTCTAGAAACATTCCAGTCTAAACAAACAAACCGCCTTTCCTACCTATTCTCAGAACATGAGACAAAACCACAAACTCACACAGACACCCACAACGGAATCTCCTTCCCCCAAGTATGTCTGTGAGTATCCTGAGTGTCCTCTGACTGGTGGGCCATACTATGTTCCACCAAAATGGCCTGTCCTATCTCAGACCTGGACTTCTTTGCCAACTCTGTGAAGTTGTCAGGAGTCATGGTTGAGCCACTACCTGCTTTCTCAGAAAAGGCCCCTCTTCAGAGCTCTCCTGGCATTTGGCCATTCTCACTTCAGTAGGTACTAAGAAAGACTGACTCTGTCCTTGGTAAATCCAAACAAATGAGACCACTGGGACTGGGACTGGGACTGGCTCTGGGTGCCTGGCTTCCTGGATCCCGAGTTCAGAGAGTTCCATCACCAAGGAAGTGTGATAGGTCACTTCCTTCACGAACTGAATGAGGTCACTGGGTTGGCAACCACTTTTTCCTAACAGTTGCTTCCAAGGGTCCCATGAGATGGAGGCTGCCCATACTTCCTGTGACACTTTCACAAGATAGAATGGTATATCAACCATAGGCACCCGGGAACAGCTCTCCACACAGGCCTGGTTTGGTCGATTTAATCTACATTAAGAAGAGAGAGGCTTTCAGACACATCCCTTCATTTTGACCAGGTTGTTTTACATGGAAGTTGACTTTTGCTCTCTCAGGTCTTTCATAGGTGTCTACATCTTCTTCAGGGATCATTTCTGCACGGAACTTTGAGGTTCTCAGCACGAGGAAGATCCCCTACATTCCTGTATTGTAAGACCAACAATATCCTTGTTCTTCTGTTAAGGTATATTGAGGAATGTTTAAGGGTAATAACAGGTTCGATTTGGTTTAGGAATCATTCTGCAGGATGAATTATGGTATTGGGAACCTGCGATATTTACAAGAATATACTGGTGAAATATAAGTATGAAAACAGAAATCTAGGTAATATTTGAAGTCCAGAAGGGCATTGGGTGGCCTGAACACCCTTCCTTTGAATCAGGAGTGATCAAATAGCACTGCCGCTAATACTGCACTGCTTCTCCAATTTGAGGCTTACTGACTGTCAGGAATAGATTCTTTATGTGATTTGGAGACATGAGAAAACCCAAGCACCTATTATCTCATGCCACAGCAAATGGTTTATTGGGGGTCCAGCATGCTGGGGCTCAAAGCTCACTTCAGAGGAGGAAAGAACAAAGAGCCCCGAGAACAACTTGAGAAGAGATTATATACAATCTTTAGAGAGTGCAGGGACTTTATATACATCATAGCCTCCTTTAGCAAATATCATATACTGTGGGAAAATCAAATAACAACTCTAAAACATGATTAGCACATTCATTGGCGGGAACAGTTCGGGCAGGGGGTGATTGGTCAGCCCTGAGAAGGGGTATACATTTAAACTGATTGGTTGAAGCCCTGAGATGTATACGTGCTGAGATGCACGGTTTCTGGGAAGGGGTTGTTAAGTAACTAGGTGGTCAGGAAAGATTTCAACACATCTAATGGGCAGTTCCGGGAATTGTCTTCACTGACACAGGAATTTCAGGTTCTGAGCACAGCTTGTAAACTTTACAAAACCTGGTTCTTTACGTTTCAATTTTAATTTCTTTAATTCTTTCATTTCTCCTTTTTCTGCCTACTTTTAATTTTAAAAGTAATGAATCATAATTTTTGTGGGGTCTCACATTCTATTTCTGCCAGTGAAGTGTATTTCTGTCTTATTACCATGAGTTTTACCTGCCCAATCTGAGCCTGGAGAAAGGAAACTATGAGGTTAAGCAAACAAGGTCCCACAGTTATCAACACCATAAGCATGATCAGGGGTCCAGCTAAGGCTGATAGGAGTGTAGTTAACCAGGGGGACAAGGTAAACCATGACTCAAACCACACTTGTTGAATCTCCCTTTCTCTCTGGTGCTCTTCAAGGCATTTTCTCAATTTACTCATGGATTATTTTACAACTCCAGTATGGTCAGCATAAAAACAGCATTTTTCTCTCAGTACAGCACAGAGGCCCCCCTCCCTTATTAAATGGAGGTCTAATCCTCACCTGTTCTGTAAAACAACATTAGAGAGAGAGGTTAAGGATTCCTGCAAAACTGTGATGGAGGTCTCTAACGTCTTCAAGTCTTGATTTATTGCTGTTTCTAATCAGGCCATTTGTTGTGACCCATGGATCATAGCAGCTGTTCCTGTACCCACTCCTGCAGCAGCTCCTAGCCCCAATAGGATGGCTAGAGTAAGGGACACTGGCTCCCGGCAAAATCGGGCTGTTTGTCCACCTAGTAGACCTTCAAAGGATTCTGGACCATGATAGAGCACCCTGGGGGGTATATGCACCATTACACAATAATGTACAGAGCTGTCAAATACCTGGGCTGAAATGCAAGGAGTTCTGACTGTGTGGAGTTCAGTACCATAAAGGTTCCTTTAATTAGTTCCCAGGGGGAGGAGTCAGCTGTACTCTGGACTGGGGAAGTAGGCAAAGACGGAAACTGCGAAGTATGAGATGGTAGAGGGGTTTTGGTAGATCTAGGCATGGGAGGTTTAGGAGGCTTAATTCCTGACTTGAATGGATTGGGCCCTATTGCTGTGGGATTTTCTTCCTTTTTAAGCAGGATGGTGAACCAGAGACCAAAGTCATAACCAGGGCCATTAATATAGAATCACATTCCCCAAGTATTTCCCATAGGCCATGTTGTTCTGAGGTAGCCCCTTCCTTTGGAAGTGAAAGTTATATTGAGGGGGTAACATAGACTATTTTTTCCACAGCAAGTTTTTGACACCACTTGGATAGCGGCACATTTATTGGGATCAATCCAGATGTCATTTCATCCTACCGAATCATACTGTCTGGGGAGTTTGGGTTTCACAATGTAGCTCCCGTGTGTTCACAACCCCAAGATCTACAATAAAAGTCACTGGGTCCTCCACAGGTTTGGGCCTGTTTGCGATTTCAGAAATCAGCTGGGCACACTTAATAAACAAGACTGGCTAGTTTACACCTGAGCTGGGGAGATGACATCAATAATTCATGGGGTAAGTTGGTCTATGTTGCCCTGGTTTGGGCTTTAGTGGGATCTGTGTGGGGTCCACTATGTCAGGGAGATCCCAGTCAGAGAGGCCTATGGCAAGCTGACAAATGTCCGGGTGGAGAGATGTCCACCAAGTCCATAAGGGGGCTGTATGTGAAATAGACCACACTACTTGCCCAGTAGGATTTATAACTTGCCATTGTTGCTGAACAGGCTGATGGGGATTAGGACTGCTGGTGGTCAGGGGAAGAATCCATAGCCCTACCCACACCACAGACATGCAACTTGAGAGGGTTACCAGTCTGTTCCAGTTTCCAGCCAGAGTTTGGACAGGGCACAGGATTGAGATGGGAGGCATGGATCCAGGAAGTGATCCCATCCACTTTCACCACTGTAGGTGTTATAAGCAGCACCTGGTATGGTCCTTTCCAGCAGGGTTCTAGGGATGACACCCGATACTGTCTCATGTAGACGAAGTCTCCCACTTGATATCGATGTGGAGTTCCCTCGTCTCCAGGATGATAAGCAGTGGCCAACTGTTTCCACAGGTATCGCTGGGTGCTGGGTTTGTTCAAGGGCTTTAAGTCTGTCTAGCAAGGGTGTGTGAAAGGAATCATTAATCTCAGAGTTGGGGTTAGGTCCCTTAATGGAGGAGGGGCACCGTAGAGAATTTCATAAGGGGTGAGGTTACACAAAGGGGCGGAGGGGTATTTCTTGCACGAAAAAGTACATGAGGTAGGAGCATAGTCCAATTTTTTATGCCGGTCTCCAAGATTAATTTCGTTAAGTCTCTTTGATGGTTCTATTCATCGTTTCTACCTGTCCTGAGCTCTGGGGTCTATAAGCACAATATAACTTCCAAGTAATCCCCAGGGTCCTGGAAAATCCCTGACTTACCTGGGCCACGGATGCCGGTCCGTTATCAGACCCTATTACCTTAGGCAGGCCGAACCTTGGAAAACTGTCTTCTAGGATCTTTTTGACCACCATCTGAGCTGTTTCTTTCTTCATGGGGAAGGCTTCGACCCATCCTGAAAAAGTATCTACAAAGACTAGGAGATATTTAAGTCCATACCTTGCTGGCTTAATTTCAGAAAAGTCCACTTCCCAGAATTGTCCTGGTCTGATTCCTCGTATGCGCTTCCCTGCAGGAATCTTTAATGGGAAAGTATTAACTAATTGGAAGACTTGAAAAGCTCTAGTCACCTGCTCAGCTATTTTTTTCCTCTTTGAGTCAGTCAATAATAAGTCCTTTCTTCGGTCCTTTAAGAGTGCCTATAACTTCTTTGAGCCTAAGTGGTTGAGCTGGTGTACGTCTTTGACATAAAGGTGGGCTTTTTGAAATTGTAAACTTGGCTCTGTAGGGTCCCAGATTTCTGTATCTGTCTCCTCAGATGATAAGTTGCCTGAATGTTCCGGGGCGGCCAAGTCTCCTGATTTTTGTGCCCCCCGGTGTGGAAAAAGTTAACAGAGTCACTCTGTTTAGGGCTGCCAATTAAGCTTCCTCATCTGCCCTTCTGTTTCCAACTGCCACAGGGTTGTTTCTCTTCTGGTGCCCGGGACAGTCCACTATAGCTAGTTCCTTATGGCCCTGCACTGCTGAGCCAAGGTGGAAGATCTCATCTTTATTTTTTATTTTTTTCCCGGCAGAGGTTAATAGCCCGCATTGTTGGTAAATAGTCCCGAGCATATGAACAGTGGCAAATGCATAGTGGCTATCAGTTTATATGGTGGCCCTTTTCCCTGTTGCTAGTTCCAATGCTTTCATAAGGGCAATCAGTTCTGCTTTTTGGACTGATGTCCCTTCTGGGAGACCAGAGTATCAGATGAAATCAGTTTTGCTAACTGCTGCTGCTCCAGCCCGCCGCTTACCATCTTGGAGGAAGCTGCTGCCATCCGTAAACCATACGACTTCAGGGCGAGGCAGTGGCTGATCCTTCAAGTCTTGTTGTATACTGGTTTCCTTGCCAGTATGTGTTGACACTCATGAGTGACGGGTCCTGATGATTCTTCTGGCAGCAGTGTAGGTGGGTTGAGTGGAGCAGGGGGTCCCAGCGTTATTCTGTCTTTGTCAAGCAAGAGGCTCTGGTAGTGGTTTATTCTGGAGTTTGATTGCCACCTCTCTGGAGGCTAACAGATGATGCTCTCCAGGGCATGGGGGGCTATAATGGTTAGCTTCTGTCCCAACGTTAATTAATGAGCATCTTTTATTAGAAGGGCTGCCGCTGCTATAGCACTTAAGCAATGGGGCCACCCGCTAGCCAATGGGTCCAGTTTTTTGGATAAATACGCTACTGGCTTTTTCCAAGGTCCCAAAGACTGAGTGAGCACTCCCCGTGCTATTCCTTTCTTTTCCTCGATATAGAGAGTGAAGGGTTTTCTACATCTGGGAGTGCTAAGGCCGGAGCAGATAGCAGCACCTTTTTTTGACATTATCAAAAGCTTGTTGGTGCTCAGGGGTCCATTGGAAGTGGGCATCCCCCTTTATCAGCGGGTATAAAGGGGCAGCCAGAGATGCGAACCCAGGAATCAATAACCTGCAAAAGCTGGCAGTCCCAAGAAACTCTCTGAGTTTTCTCTTATTAGATGGGGGCAGTATCTGCAAAACGGTTTTTTTTCTGGGCTCAGGGAGCCATCGTTTGCAACCCCTAAGAGAATAACCCAGGAAGATTACTTCTTGCTGACAAGTTTGGGCCTTTTGGCAGAAGCCATATATCCAAGCCGAGCAAGCTCGAATAATAGTGCTTGGGTCCCAGACTCATAGGTCTCCTTGGTGTTGGCTGCCAGTAGAAGATCATCCACTATTGGAGTAGGGTGACTTCGGGGTGTGCAGTTTTGAAGTCATTGATGTCTCTGTGGAGGGCTTCATCAAAGAGAATGGGGGATTTTTTGAACCCCTGTGGGAGTCTAGTCCAGGTTAGTTGGCCAGATGTTTCATGTTCTGGGTCTATCCACTCTAAAGCTAACAGCAACTGACAGTCCTTATGTAGAGGCGAGCAGAAGTAAGCATCTTTTAAGTCCAGCACAGTGTACCATTTCTGCTCCGGATTCAGAGTGCTAAGCAAATTATATGGATTGGGTACTGTGGGGTGAATGTCCTGCACTCTGTTGTTTATCTCTCTTAGGTCTTGAACAGGACGGTAGTCCCCAGTTCCTGGCTTTCTTACTGGTACCGGGGGGTGTTCCAGGCTGATTGACAGGGCCTTAGGACCCCAAGACCCAGGTATTTATGAATATGGGGCCTTATCCCATCCTTAGCTTCTTTGCTTAGAGGATATTGTTTAACACTAATTGGAGACGCAGAGGCTTTTAATTCTAATACTATTGGAGGTTGTTGATGGCTAGACCTAACCCAGCAGTTTCTGCCCAGGCATTAGGATAATCTTTTATCCATTTCTGGGGTAGTTTGCCTGTTTGATCAGTCCTAGGGTGCGCGAAGAGTTGATGTTCATCTTCTACAGACATAGTCAAAGATGTTACTATGGGAGTTAATACTGCAGGCTTTAGAACCCCCACTTGGGGACCATTAGGGTTAAAGGTTATTCTAGTCCAGAGTTTGGTAAGCATATTCCTGCCCATCAATGGGGCCGGGCATTCTGGGATTACTAGGAAAGAGTGGTGGACTTTTTCCTTTCCGAGGTCCATATTCATCTTAGTTGTCCAAGCCTGATATCTACTGCCATTAGCCCCTTGAACTAGGGACGATTTAATTGATAGGGGGGCCAGTGAAGTCTTAAGGGCTGAGTATACTGCTCCTGTAATCACTTCAAAGTTCACTGTGTTCCCCTCAACTTCAAATGTTACTCTGAGCTGGGGGAGGGGATCTGAGCCCCGAATTTCCTAGTCCTCTTCTAGAGTCAGCACGGCGGGCTGGCGTGGCTGCTTCTTTTGGGGGCACTCTTTGGCCCAGTGTTCTTTTTTATTACACTGGGCACATTGATTTGAGGCCAACGGCAGCCTTTGGCGTGGGCCCAGGTATGCCTTTATGTATCCCTGCTTTTTAACTTCTGGCCTATTTGCTGCTGTGACCAGAACCTTAGGCAATGCTTTACTCTGCCATTTGCTTCTTTCCTCCTTCTTTTGTTCCCTTTCCTTCTCTCTCCTCTATTCCCTTTCCTCCTCAGTTTCTCTCTTATAATATACTTTCTCAGCTTCTCTGACTAAATCTCTTAAGGTCATATCTTATAATCCATCTAGACGTTGTAACTTTCTCTTAATATCTAGGGCAGTCTGCTCGATAAAGGCCATTGCAACAGATGGCTTTTGGTCTTCTGCCTGAGGATCAAAAGGAATATATTTCCTATACGCTTCCATAATTCTCTCCAGAAACATAGAAGGAGACTCATTAGGCCCTTGGATAATCTCTCTTACCTTGGCCAAATTAGTCGGCCCTCTGGCGGCCGCTCAGAGACCCACTATTAGAGAACGGCGATAAGTGGACAGATGCTACCTACATTCAAAGGTGTTGGGGTCCCAGTTGGGTCTGTTCATGGGCCCGTAGGGACAGAGAGGGAGCATCACTGGGGCTTCCGAGTTTTATATTATTTATCTCCTGCGGGTTCCTTTAGGTGGCCCAGCTTCCTTCAGGGGAGCAGGGTCTGCTGCTGCTGCGGGGAAGTCCCCTGGAGGGCTTGGGTCTGGCCCAATTGCCTCTAGCGGCGGAGAGGCTCAGTCAGCGGCGGGAGGATCATCTGGAACATGTTGAGGGTTGGGGAGCGAGGGTAGAGGATAAGGAGAGAGAGGAGTGTCCAGTCTTGTGACTCAGAATGGAGGGAAGAGGGGGAGGAGCAGAATGTTGGAATGATAAGATTGTGGGGGAAGGGGTATATGGCTGTTAATCTGGGTGGCCAAGTGGCCCCGGTGAAAGACAATATCTCTGACTTTTCGGATTAGAGGGAAGTGGAAGGATTCTTCTCGGGGCCATCCGACCCCTAGGATGGGCCATTCTGAAGCACAGAGAGTCTGCCAGATCCGGCATTTTACTGAAAAAGAAAGATTCTTGGTACTTGAGCGAACATCAGTCCAATGATCAAGGTTAAGGGACAGAGGCATGGAAGTGCTTTGTCCCATAATGTCCCATAATGGGAGTTACTCAAACAGGGACAGTGAATACACAAACGTGACACAGACAAAGACAAACAGTAAACGTTTAACATGAGTCCAGGAAAAAGATTAGAACTGAGTAACTGGCCAAACCTGATGGGTTAGACAATAAAGACAGACAGTAAACTCAACATGAGTTCCTGACAATGAACAAAACTGAGTAGCCAGCAAAACCTGATGGGCTGGAAAACCGAATCCTGAAGCAAAAAATAACCGAGTTGAGGAATCTACTAATCCTCAATTTCCCGAGTCCTCTGGAGTTTCCCCCAGGGACGTGGCAAGTGACTCTGTGACACATCTGTCAGCCACCATCGCAGAGAGCTAATGTTCTTCACCGACAGCCATTTTGCCAAGCCCTAACCTGAAACCTGAAACCAGAAAGAGGCACCTTAATTACTCTGAAAGGAGTCCATTGGGGTCTTTTGTTCGTCACTCCTGGATTTCTCAGCTAGGGCCTCCAGATGAAAAGGTGGGCCGAACGTCGGAGGAAAAGACCACCAAGAGAATTTCTCATGAAACAGCAAAGGGTTTATTGGGGGTCCAGCATGCTGGGGCTCAGAGCTCACTTCAGAGGAGCAAAAAACAAAGAGCCCCAAGAACAACATGAGCAGATTTTATATACATTCTTTAGAGAGGGCAGGGACTTAACATACATCCTAGCTTCCTTTAGCAAATCACCGTATACTGTGGGAAAATCAAATAACAACTCTAAAACATGATTTGCACATTCATTGGTGGGAACAGTTCAGCCAGGGGGTGATTGGTCAGCCCTGAGAAGGGGTATACATTTAAACTGATTGGTTGAAGCCCTGAGATGTATATGTGCTTAGCTGCACGGTTTTTGGGAAGAGGTTGTTAAGTAACTAGGTGGTCAGGGAAGATTTCAACACACATCTAATGGGTAGTTCCGGGAATTGTCTTAACTGCCACAGGAATTTCAGGTTCTGCGTGCAGCCTGGAAACTTTACAGAACCTGTTTCTTTACGTTTCAATTTCAATTTCTTTTATTCTTTCAGAACCTTACAAAGGAAGGCGAGAGACTTCATCAACAATGACTGCAATTTTGGCCATTTTGGTTTTGGAAGCAGACATGGGATCAGTTTTAGATCCATACGGTGCTGGTAATCAAAGCCACAGCCTCACACAGGGCCAAGAGGCTGATTAAGACACATCCCTTTCCAAAGCAATTACTTCTCTGAGGTCAGTCACTGAACTCAGTCTCTGAGGGGAATCAGACCAGAGTTCAAGCCCAGGTGGACCCAGTCATCTCTTCCAAACTCCACACAAATGACCACAATTAAAACCAAAACACTCCACCAAGGCCCTCATCTTCTTCCATATATACATTCATCATAACCTCTGGCTGGATGTTTCCATGAATGGCACAGCCAAAGAGAGTTTCCAAAATAAGGTCTCTTTCCCTTCATTTGCCTAACCTCAGGGTATACTGGACACCATTTCTGTGAACCAGGATTGATCACATAGGTCTGCCATTAATACTGCTCTGCTTCTCCAATTTGAGGCCTACTGACTGTCAGGTATAGTTTCTTCATGTGATTTGGAGTCATGAGAAAACCCAATCATCTCTACAGGGCATGAAAGAACTCATTTGTCCCAAAGGATCCCTATTCTCACTTGATGGAGGTCAGGAACCTAAAAGAGGAAGGTGAGAAACTTCATACACCATGACTGATCTTTTTTGCATTTTGGTTTTGGATGCACACATTGGATTTTTCTTTAGATCCAACTGGTGCTGAGAATCTAAGCCACTACCTCACACAGGGCAAAGAGGCAGATTCAGACACATCCCTTTCCAAAGCATTTAAGCAAAGAGCCACAGGTGATGCCCATTTATTACCATTTGAAAACAGTTTTCTTCAGGATTCACAAAGGGCTGGCCTGAGGCAAAGACCTTCCTGACATTCATGGCAACAGGCAAATAGGTTAGCAAAAGGCCCAAAGCAGGGTTTCTCCACTGAGACTTTCCTGGTCACACTGATATCTGAGTTTTCTGAGATGCTCGCATTCCCTTCAGCTATCCAGTACATGGCCATGTCACAGAGCTTGGAGGTCATACATATCGTGGACACAAAACCATGAGCCTATTCTGGAGAGTGGCCAGAATTCAGGAAGAAAACAGGAGCTTAGGAAGATAGTAGGTGTTGTTAACTAGATTTATAACACTTACCCTATATCATGCAAAAGGCAAGTCCAAATATACACCATGCCTCCTCTGAACTGCTTGTATTTCTATTCTGTTTGGGTTATTTTTCTCCATCATATTAGGATTAGTTGTCAGAGTGTAGTAGGGTATGGGTTAGTGTCAGTTGTCCCGGCCGGCGGGACACATCAACATGGGCAAGAAACTTAGTTGGGGAGGAATGAAGGGACAAGAGACAGGAGAGATTACAGCAAGACTGGAGTTCTGATCATCCTGCAAACTTTTATTGTTCTCACATGGAAATTTATATGCTGTGGATGGGAAAGCTCTCTTATCGGCAGTTGCTGGATGTCTTCAGAAAGTGAGATAACCTCAGGATGTTGCCGGAAGACAGATGGCTGCAGGATGTCTCAGGGAGATAGATGGCTGCGGGATGTCTCCCAGGCAGGATATCTCCCAGGGGGCTGTTTCTTTTCAGTGTCAGGCTATACTTTGAAGGTGAACTTCCTTCTAGCCCCTGACCTCTCCCCCTTTCTTATATAAAATATTTGACCATACCTTACCGGCCAATGTTTTAGGGGGTGATAGAGGCTCTGTTTCTCTAGCAGGCCTTTGAATATCTCCTGATTCGAGAGAGCATGTTTACAAGATTTTGTGGTGGCCTTGGCATATTTTTGGAGGAGACGGCTTTAAAAGGGAAGCATGCCGACCGCCATGCACCAGAGCGTGTCACTAAGAGGTCTTCTGTTTTGGTATCCGTGGATCCATCCTCCTGCAGTCCATCCTGCATCCTCCGTTATTATGGCCTAACGTCCTCACTCCATCGGTGCATCCCCCCCCAAGTGAAGGGGCCCATGGAGGACGAACCCCTATGGCAATATCAGAAGATGGTTGGTCAGAGCTTTTACTTATAGTTTAATGTAAGAAAGAGAGATCTGTGGGGATGTAAACTTAAGAAATAAGCCTGTGAGAAGGGTAGAACATCCTTTTAAATGTTGGCAGCATGGTCTTCCATCTCCAGGTGATGATAGTGGACCTGTATGGGCTTAGAGGCCAAAATATTAATCTGTTCTATAATAAATTGTACAAGCCTGTTTATAATGCAGGGTCCTATGGACACCATTAAAAGTAAACCCAACAAAGGGCCTAATAGGGGAAGAAGGTAGGGTAGAAATCCATTAAACCCAGTCCAGAGGGGATTTTCAAAAAGTTCCCTTCGTCTCTTTTCTAGATCTTCTTGAAGCTGCTTAATTTTAGTGCGTACTATGACTGATTTATTGGCATTAAAGCAGCATCGTGCCCCTAAGGCCAAGCAAATACCTCCCTGGTTAGCTGTCAGTAAATCTAAGCCTTCTCTGTTTTGAAGGAACACTTCTGCCAGGGAGTCTACTAGGTCCTGCAAATCTTTAATGGTTCCTGATAGAGTTTTTACATCATTTATAAGTTGTTGAGACAGGCGACGCTAAGAGTGTATAGCCATGCCTAAGCCAGCTGTACCTGTGTTCACAGCAGCTGTTATTCCAAGGCTGGCAAAGAGTGGTAAGGCCTGTATTGCCCGCCTGTGTCTTTTGACTAAGGTGTCTAGACTAGGAATGCATAGAGTTTTGTCTCCTGGGACAACAGTTATATCAGGGAGTAATAAGGCAAGAACACAGCCAACGGTCCAATTCGATGGAAGCCTCAGGAAGGCCGAGTTTCCTCCACACATAAAAACTGTGCCATTGGAGGGACAAAGAGATGGGGTGGGTGAGGAATAGTTTTGTACTGTTGAGCAATTTCCAAAGGAAGGAACGCCAACATCAATATCATAGGTATTATTTTGCATCGCGCCTAAAAGACATATTGTAAAAGTGCCTATAGACTGTACTTTAAAAGGAAATCTGGGTTGGCATGTATTATCATCGTCTATGATAGAATTAATAGGAACTGCAATAGGCATGATTGCCCCTGTTGTCATGGAGAGCCAGCAATCACCAGCAAAGGTGGGGTTGGAATTATTAAGCAAGGAGAAGGTAGTTTCCAAAATATCTAATATATTGTTATCTAAACCGGGGAGCTGGCATTTTCTCTATATTAAGAGATGATATGTGAGCTCAGGGATTTGGGGTTTCAAAAGTTTGATTATCTGAGGATGCTTGACAGCATAAGGGAATCCTCCACCATCAGCGACCCCTGTAGGTGCCTTAATGGGGCAGAAGGGGGGTTTACCAACAGGGCCTTGGCACCCAGCTGACTGTAGCTTGGTGTATTTGCCTTCTCCTCCCCGGTCAAAAAGAACGGGGGTATAATGAATAGTGGTCCCTCCTGCTGCATGAGTTTTAGTTAGGGAGGCTTCAAAAAATTGTTCTCCCTTCTTGTTGACACAAATTGAGGCCGACGCATAACAAGTGGCATGCATCGCTTGGGTATGCGTTCAAGTTGCAGAACAATTTTAGAGAGCATTACTTGTACTAGGGGGAATAATCTTTGGCTTGTTAACACATACCAATTTAGGCTGATGAACTCCTCTGAGTTTATGGTCAACCTCGGCCCGGAGGTAAGCCACCTTAGTCACGCAGTCAGCAGTATGGGTCAAACTAGTGGGAGCCTAAGTCCAAGATCCTCCCTTGCGTTCACAGGGAGGGCCAAAAAGGTACTCCATGATGTTGGAAGGTGGAGGGCCAAAGCCTCCGTGTACAATCCTGTTCAGCAGAAGTGCCTTAAGTAGGATCCTCACACAGATTGTTGGCTGCATCTGAAAAAGAGGAAAATTTGTCCTCAGGGTGAGGGCCTCCATCCATGTGTTGAGGTAAGCCATTAACCTGTTTAACCAGGCGTTCTGGTAACCATCTTGGGGCTGCTTGCTCTTGGTCCAAAACTCAAGCTGAGCCTCGTCCACAGATGAGGACAGGACCTGGGCCTTTCCATTTATTTGTAAGGGGATTGTGCCACATAACAGGTGGGCGAACAGAATTGGACGAGGATTGCCAGTGTCAGTCTGCAGCCGAATGGCCTTCATTGTCTAGGGAAAGAAAAATAAGGGCAAATAATGCATGATTAAGGCGATGCCTGTGAGTGGTAAATACAAGTGCAGAAGCATTAAAGCGGGTTAGCCAAGTCTTTAGGTAAGGTGGGCACGTTCCACAATGCCTGAGGCTTGTATGGAATTCCAGTAGTATGACAAATTTGCGAGGAAGCACAAAACTGTTTAAAATTGGCACTGGTATATGCAGGACAATTATCTTTTTTTTAATATGTATTGGTTTACCCATTACGGAAAACACTGAAACAAGATGAGAAAGGACATCTTTGATAGCCTCTCCAGAATGCGGTGATGCAAAAATAAGGCCGCTGAAGGTATCTACAGAAACGTGTATATATTTGGTTTTTCCAAATTCAGAAAAATGAGTAACATCCATTTTCCAAAACTGATTGGACAGTAATCTTCGGGGGTTAACTCCCAAGTGTTGAATGGGGAGGGAGACAGGGCAACCAGGGCATGCTTTTACTATTTCTCGTGCCTGTTGCCTGGTAATTTTACATAGTTATCGAAGGTTCTGGGAATTTAGATGGTGAAGATTGTGTAAATCCGTGGCCTTTTGAATGGAGCCAACAAAAATTGAAAAGATGAAACGAATCGCTGCATCAGCTTTGGCATTACCTTGTGTTAGAGGGCTGGGAAGATTAGAGTGTGCCCTGATGTGTCCTAAGAAAAATGGGTGTTGTCTGGCCTGAATTAGCTTCTGAAGCTGGTGAAACCGATGGGCCACATTGGAAGAAGCCTTAATGGTGGGTGAAATCTGAAGCAGGGGCACAGAATGAGCAATGTAGGCACTGTATGTATAAATATTAACAGGATTATCAAGAAATGTTTTAAAAACTTGTGTTATGGCAAACAATTCCACAAACTGTGCTGAATGATAGACAGTATCAAAGGTGTTAGGTTGGTTATTGACAACAAAGACTGCTAGGCCATTACTGGAACCGTCTGTGAAGACAGTAAGGACTTGAGGAATGGGAGCCTTTTGAGTAATTTTGGCAAAAATAAATGGATGTAACTGGACAAAATATAAAAGGGGGTCATTGGGGAGGTGGTTATCAATTGTTCCCAAAAACCCATTCATTCTCTGTCTGTAGTAAAAATTGGGTTTGGTCTTTAGTATATGAAATTAAAATATTATCATGGTCTTTGCCAAAATGTTGTCGAGATAGCAAACGACATTTAAAAATAATAGAAGCTACCTGAGCAAGAAAAACAGTAATAACCTTGGAGAATGTGGTGGGTAAATGGACCCAAAGCAAAGGCAGCCTTTATTTCTAAAATGTGTATTTCGCTGCCGAAATATTCCTGTGGGTGTATGAGGAGTGTGTAAAATAACCAGAACCAGAGGATGGTTATAAGAATGTTCTGTAAAAAACTGTTTGGCAATGGCTTCTGTCACTTGGTTTAATGCCTGTCATGCCTCGGGAGTAAGCTTTTGAGGGGAGGAGGGGTGGGAATCACCTCTCAAAATATCATTAAGGGACAAAAGTATACAAGTGGGTAATTTTAAATATGTTTTTAGCCATTGAATATTCCCCAGTAATTTTTGAAAATCATTAAGGGTGTGAAGATGGTCCACCCATAGTTGTATCTTAGGAATTTGGATCTGATTATCTTGAAGTTTAAGGACCAAATAGGTATAACAGTCCTGTGTTTTAACCTTATTAGGAGCTATCTGTAGTCCCAAGGTAGTGAGGATTTTGTAAAGGTCCAAGTAACAATTATTAAGGTCATGGTTATTAGGTGCAGCAATTACAAATCATCCATATAATGTAAAATATAAATTTGTGGCCATAGCTCTCTCACAGGGTCTACTGCTTGAGCAACATATTTTTGGCAAAGACTAGGGCTGTTGGCCATACCTTGGGGAAGAACCTTCCATTGAAATCTCTGCATAGAGCCCTGAAAATTAAGGTGAGGGAGACTAAAGGCAAAATAGTGTCTATCCTCAGGATGTAAAGGAATGGTAAAAAAAACAATCTTTTAAGTCAATAATCATTTTACAATAGTTTTTGGGAATAGCCACTGGTGTGGGAATGCCTGACTGTAGTGCTCTTATTCGGCACATAGGTTTATTAATGGCACACAAATATTGTAAAAGGCACCACTTGCCTGATTTTTACTTGATAACAAAAATTGGAGTATTCGATGGTGAGGTTGAGGGCTCTACATGGCCGGCTGCCAGCTGTTCCTGCACTAACATGGAGGCAGCCTCCAAATTTTCTTGGGTAAGGGACCATTGATCCAACCACACAAGAGTCTGAGTCTCCCAAATAATTTTATCTCCATGGGGTACAGGAGAGTCAGAGACTGACACTAAAAATCCGAATACCCAAGTCCATATGTATTTCTTTTTTGTATGGGTTTTATTGGCTCAACCAGTCCTTGTCTCAGTCTCCCAAGGCCTATACCAGGGACAAAATAAATACGAAGCATTGGTGAGTCACCATGGAATTGGGACTGGCATGAATGACTTCCATTTGACTCAAAATATCTCGGGCCCATAGGTTAACAGGGAGGTCAGGAACAATGAAAGGAGTGACAATTCCCTTATTACCCTCTTTATCAGTCCAGCTAAGAGCCGTAGAGCTGACCAGAGGATTTTTTGACTGTCCTATCCCTTTAAGGTCAGTCAAGGATGGGGTGAGGGTCCAAGCTGATGACCAATATTTTTGAGAAATAATTGTGGCATCAGCTCCAGTATCTAGAATTCCTTGGAATTCCTTTCCTTCAATAAGTAAGGAAATGGTGGGTCTATTTTGAGAAACGGGTTGAACCCAATTTACATCAGAGCAGCCCAAGGAGGCAGTCCCCCGCGGTAGGTTTGGGTGGTTAAGTGCCTCCTGGATTCAAGGGAAGGAGTATTAATTGTGCAAGACTTGTTCCTGCTGGGATGGCCAAAACTCCATTAATAGCTGTGGCCAGTATTTTTTTTTCTCCAGTGAAGTCATTATAATTAATGCCATGGAAGACCTGAACACCATGTAAGTTAGTAGAGGCTCTTCCAAAAATAAGGGCACAGATATGAGATGGAGGGGGACCCATAATTCCAGTGGGTATTATCTGGGGCCCTTGCATTGAGTCTAATATAGTTTCAGTGGTGGCACAGATGTCCAATCCTGCGCTGCCTGGAGTGGCTAGTTGGAGGGAAGCAATTGTGGAGAAGAATTTTGAGGTAGGTTGGGAGTTTGGAAGGGAAAAAATCTTATTGCCCCTGGTTTTGTCCTGGGGGATGTCGTGGCCCGGGGCTGGCCCCGCAGGGAGTTTCCCAAGAAGCAGGAAAAAATAGGCTGTCTGAGGGCATTTGTCTTAGATCTACACTCACTGGCCCAGTGATGACCTTTACCACATCTAGGGCAAAGGGTAGCTTGGGGCGGTATAGCCCCAGTTGAAGGAGATGCTATTCCTAGGCTTTCTTTGCCTGTCGGACACTTGCGTGCAAAATGGCCAGGTTATTTACAAGTAAAGCATGTACGTGAGCCAGGATTGTGAAAGGTCTTGGTAAAGGTGACACCTAGGGCAAGACCCATGGCATGAGCTGCACCTACCCCTGCATAGAGTCTAATAAAGTCAGAAAGTTTCCCTTTATCCTTATGTGGTTGAAGAACATCCTGACATGCCGGGTTGGCGTTTTCAAAGGCAAGATGTTTTACAAAAGAGCTTTTGTTTTCACTTGGTCCAAGCAAGCATTCCACAGCTAGGTTAAGCCTGGGAACAAAGTCGCTATAAGGCTCGTCGGGCCCTTGTCGAATTTTTGACAGGGAAGTGGTAGCCGAGGCTTTTGAGGGAGGTGTCTCCAAGCATGTAAGCCAGCCATCTGAATCTGCATCAAAAGTCCAGCAGGGAAATGTGCCTGTTTAGTTTTAGTGTCAAAAGGCTCATTGCCCACTAGCTTAACATAAGTCCCGGACTTAGAGGAGGCCTTAGTTAAAATTTTTTGAGCAGTTTCCCGACAGTGCTCTTTGAAATCTGCATTCCATAACAGAAAGTCTCTGGCACTGAGGGTAGCTTGGTCTAAAAATTTCCAATCATTGGCAGTAAGTCATTGTGTGCTGTGGCTTTCTAATAAAGCCAACATGTAGGGTGCAAAGGGGCCATAGTGAGCACAAGCCTTTTTAAGTTTTTCAGGAAAGTGCAGGCTTAATTTTTTGTAGACTCTGGGTTCCTGCCTGCCTAGGGCTGAACTCCTCATCCTCTGAGTCCTGATCTCCTTATTCCATTTCTCCACTTCCTCCTCTTGATCCTCGTCTAAGTCTTTGACCTCAGCCTGGGCAGGCTTATCTATCTGACTGGTGGTGACTGGGAAGGCGAGCACAGGTTGATGGAGTGCCTTCGCCTTTGTATTAGACCACTGTAGGCCAGTTACTTTGACTCCATACCTAAGGCTAATGAACAGAGCTCAGAGTGAAGGGATCTTAATTCTTTTAAAGGTTGGATCTGTTCCTGTCTATGTTGGAAGGATGCTCACAAAGGAGCCAGTTTAGGCAAGGGAAGTGGGGAAAAAATATCTGGGGGGGGCATTTGTACCCTGAAGGGCCAGAGCACAAAAGGCAGGAGGGATATAGGAGGGGTTGGTTGTGTAAGTCCTATAGGCTGTGGCAGGGTCTTGAGAGGTGCAGGGTCTTCTGAATGGTAGCGAGCTGCTTCCTTCTCCAAGGTAGCCTCCTCTACAGGGGTCAATGAGTCTCCGGAATTTAAAACTGGATAAAGGCAGTTGGTAACCATTGGAGCCTTAATCATTAGGGTGGTATTTTGAGGGGGACCAGGAAGGTTCCCATGGTCCTGGGCAGCCTGAGAAGGGTCTATGTCTATACTAACTGATGGGCATGCCGAGGGGATACGAGAAGTATTTGCATAGCCTCTTCCCCAACCTCGACAAGTTTTAAGGTACCATTGTCAAAGGGTGAACTTTTAAGAATTTCATTAATTAAGTTCCAGTAAGAAAAGGTGGGAACAGGCACTTTTTCTGGGCCAAAGGATTCATAATAATCTTTTAAACAGTCTCCTACTCCAAGCCATCTTTTACCATCAATGGTCCTTTCAAGAGGAAACCATGGACACTGCTCTCTTATGTATGAAAAAAAAAATTAAGTCTTTTTTCTAAACACGCGCCCCCATGTCTGCAAGGACTCCTTGTAGCCTGACAAAAACAAATCATATGACGAAACTGCTTGTCCCATAGTGGGTCAATCACCGTGCGTCATCCCCACGCTCCTCCTGGATCTGTCTCTCGGTGATGTCTTCTGCAGTTATTGCAAGCTCCGCTTGACCAAATCTTCCAGTAGGACGGGGTCCCCCTCAATCAAAAGCTCAAGCCCCAGTCGGTGGGCGCCAGATGTCCCAGCCGGCAGGACACATCAACGTGGGCAGCGAACCTAGATAGGGAGGAATGAAGGGACAAGAGACAAGAGAGATGACAGAAAGACAGGAGTTCTGATCAAGCTGCAAACTTTTATTGTTCACACAGGGGTATTTGTATGCTGGATGTGGGAAATCTCTCTTTTCGGCAGTTCCTAGATGTCTTCACAAGGTGAGATAACCTCAGGAAATTTCAGAAAGACAGATGGCCGCAGGATGTCTCAGGGAGACAGATGGCTACAGGATGTCTCTCAGACAGGATGTCTCCTGGTGGCTGTTTCTTGTAAGTGTCAGGCTATTCTTTGAAGGAGAATAGAATTCCTTCTACCTCTGACAGTCAGGGATTCAGTATTTCGAATAGAAAATTGGAAAATGAATCCAATGTTTATGCAAATATGTGCTACCCAAAAGTCTTCCCACTCTCATTCAGAACAATGCTTTGACATTACCGTCACCCCAAGTAAGACACAATAAGAGAAGAAGAGTTAGAAAATCTGTGAATACACATCTGGAATGGAAAATTCTCAGTAGTTAACAACCTTGGATGTGGTAGAGGTGTTTCAAAAAGTAAGGTACATGGTAAAAACTCCACAAACATGGAGCTCTGTTGGCCTAAAGACTTCTTGAGAAACTGCCTCTGAGGTTGGGCACTTGAAATATATGTTGTTGTCAGGAGTTTTAACTTCCTTTGTAGTGAGACCATCAAATCTGGGTCTGCATCTGTGTGACCTGGAGCACATGGTTTCTTATTTTCCAATAAACATGAGGCAGCAGGGCTGAATTCTCTCTTTGTAGGTAATTTGTTGCCATTTGGGGGCAAAGTGTCTCCCAGTGTGGACTTTGAAGCCATTTGGTCTTCCTCTACTTTTCATGGTGTTTCTTGCAGCTGCATTGGGAGTTTAGTATTTGCTTCACGAAATACGAAGAGGTCAACTAGGACAGAGTGCTGGAGGGAGTTCTGTCACGTGTGTTGGTTAAGGGTCTGCAGGACAGTGCACCAACCAGGCTTCTATCCCACATAGCTTGCCCCCTTGACAATAGCAATCTGATTCTAAACATTGCCCTGAAACCTCTCCGTATAACAAGATGCCTTTACATACAAGGGTATGGGGGCTGCACCATGTCAGTCACAAACCATTTGGAAGCCAATGGCAGATCCACATGACCCCATCACAGATGTTTTAACAAACACCTACACTCCACTGCTCTAGGCCGACTACTCATCGGGCTCCAAATTACTGGCATCTCTGTTCTACATGATTTTCATGAAACCCAGTCAATCAAGGCATTGTCTGGTACACTCATGATCATCTATAAGACATCCAAAGGTTCTCCACTGACACCTGTTCATGGGAATTTCAAAAATTTAATGGTATTTATCTAGCCTTTTTTCAAGGTTGAAGTTTGAGGCACTGTGCGGTTTAATTCATTCAGGAACCATGAAATGGAGAGGAAGCTTATTTCAATGAAATCTCTGGAGAATTCTAACAGGGAATGATTCCCAACGACAGGCTAAAAGGTCACATTAAGCCAGGCATTTGAGGTCTACAATGTGTGATCCTTTTGTGCTTTGACTTGCAACTATGGCTGCCAATTCTTTAAAAATAAAATCATGTGATATCCTTCCTGAGATTCCCAGTGCTCTGTGGAAAGCCACCCTGGGCCTTGATCTCAGTTTCCAAGGGCGACTCTCATGCGTGGCCTCCTAAAATCCCAACACAATACATGGCAATACTTCTTTGAGGTCAGTTCCATAACTCAGTTTCTAAGGGGAATCACACCAGTGTTCAAGCCCAGGTGGACCCAGTCATCTCTTCCAACGGCCACAAAAATGACCACAATTAAAACTAAAACACTCCCACATGGCCCTCATCTTCTTCCATATAGACACTAATCATAACCTCAGGCTGTAAGTTTCCATGAGGGCCAAAGCCAAAGACAGTATCCAAAATAAGGTCCCTTTCCCCCATTTGCTTAAAGTCAGTGTGGCAGGGAGACCCTTCCTGTGAACCAGAAGTGATGAAAGAGGCCTGCCCTTAATACTGCTCTGATTCTCCATTTTGTGGCCTAATTACTGTGGGGTTTAGATTCCTTATGTTAATTGGGGTCATGAGAAAACCCAAGCACCTATGGCCTAGCCTCTGTAGTGATTTGAAGAACTCATTTGACCCAAAGGATCCCTATTCTCAAAGATGGAGGTCAGGAACTTTACAGAGGAAGGTGAGAGACTTCATCCACAATGACTGCTCTTATGGGTATTTTGGTTTTGGATGCACACATGGGATTTTTTTAGATCCATTAGGTGCTGAGAATCTAAGCCACAACCTCACACAGGGCCAAGAAGCTGATTCAGACACATCCCTTTCCAAAGCAATTAAGCAAAGAGCCAAAGGTGATGCCCATTCATTTCCATTTGAAAACTCTTCAGTCTTCACAAAGGGGTGGCCTGAGGCAAAGACTTTCCTGACATTAAGGGCAATAGTACAATAGGTAAGCAAAAGGCCCAAAGCAGGGTTTCTCCACTGAGACTTTCCTGATCACACTGATATCTGAGTTTTCTGAGATGCTCACCATTGCCTTCAGCTATCCAGTACATGGCCATGTCACAGAGCTTAAAGGTGGTACATATCTTGGACACAAAACCATGAGCCTATTCTGGAGTTTGCCCAAAATTCAGAAAGAAAATAGGATCTTAGGAAGATATTAGGAGTGGCCGATCCATATGGCAAGCCGTAGACCATTCATAAATAGGACAGGATGAACGCTGGTAAGATTTCTACTAGATAGGACATATGTATTGATGCGCTCTCTTTTCTAATGTCTACAACCACGGACACAGTGGGATACACAGACATAGAAACACTCGCCTTGTCAAAAGACTTACTAGAAACAATTCACACCAAACCAAACAAAACGACTTTCCTACCTATTCTCAGAACATGAGACAAAACCACAAACCCACACCCACACCCACACCCACACAGACCCCCAAGTAGGTCTGTGAAAATATGGAGTGTCCTTTGACTGGTGGGCCATAATATATTCCCCCATAATGGGCTGTTCTCTCTCAGATCTGGTCTCCGTGTCCAACTCTGTGAAGCTGTTAGGAGCCAGCAGTGAGCCACGACCTTCTTTCTCAGGAAAGGCCCCTCCTCAGACCTTCCTGGCATTAGGCCATCCTCACATCAGTAGGTACCAAGAAAGACTGTCTCTGTCCTTGGAAAATCCAAACAAGTTTGACCACTGGGACATGAACTGGGACTGGCTCTGGGTGCCTGACTTCCTGTATCCCAAGTTCAGAGAGTTCCATCACCAAGGAAGTGAGGTGAGGTCACTTCCTTCAGGAACTAAATGAGGTCACTGCCTTGGCAACAACTTTTTCCTAAAAGTTGCTTCTAAGGGTCCCATGAGATGGAGGATGCACCTACTCGCTCTGACATTTTCACAAGTTACAATGGTATATCAACCATAGGCACCCGGGAACAGCTCTCCACACAGGCCTGGTTTGGTCCATCTTCTCTACATTAAGATGAAAGAGGCTGATTCAGACACATCCCTTCATCCTGACCAGGTTGTATACCATGGAAGTTGACTTTTCCTCCCTCAGGTCCTTCATAGCTGCCTACATCTTCTCCATGGATCATTTCTGCATGGACCTTCGAGGTTCTCAGCAGGTGGAAGTTTCCCTACACTCCTGTATTGTAAGACCAACTCTGTCCCTGCTTTTCTGTAAAGTTAGATTGAGGGAACAGTGTATGGTTAGTGTAATAACAGGTTCGATTTGGGTTAGGAATCATTCTGCGCAATGAATAATGGTATTGGGAACCTGCGATATTTATTAAATTATATTGGTAAAATATATGTATGAAAACAGAAATCTAGGATTTGAAGCCCAGAAGGGCAT
This sequence comes from Callospermophilus lateralis, assembly GCF_048772815.1. Lineage (NCBI taxonomy): Eukaryota > Metazoa > Chordata > Mammalia > Rodentia > Sciuridae > Callospermophilus > Callospermophilus lateralis. Next base: position 264,974 of record NW_027512990.1, on the reverse strand, counting down.
TGGGCCCTTGATTGGGATACGTAGTGTTGAATTAGGTTCTGCACAGTTGTCTCAGATAAATCCATTTACAATGGCATAGGACCTTGTACATTGGATGATTGAATGAGGAAGAGAACATCCAGTCAAAAAGGGATAGTCGGTACGATTAGGTAGATAGTCGGTAGGATTAGGAAGAAGAGTGAGTACAGGATTTGGACGGAAATTTCTTTTTTTTTTATTGGTTGTTCAAAACCCTACTAAGCTCTTGACATATCATATTTCATACATTAGCATACATTAGCTTCAAGTGAGTTTTGAACTCCCTTTTTTATCCAAGTACAGATTGCAGAATCACATGGGTTACACATCAAAATTTTTACGTCATACCATACTAGTAACTGTTGTATTCTGCTACCTTTTCTATCCTCTACTATCCCCCCTCCCTCCCCTCCCATCTTCTCTCTCTACCCCTTCTACTGTAATTCATTTCTCACCTTGTTTGTTTTCCCATTCCACTTACAACCTCTTATATGTAATTTAGTATAACAATGAGGATCTCCCTCCGTTTCCATGCAATTCCCCTTTTCTCTCCCTTTCCCTCCCACCTCATGTCTCTGTTTAATGTTAATCATTTCTTCCTGCTCTTCCTCCCTGCTTTATTCTTAGTTGCTCTCATTATATCAAAGAAGACATTTGGTATTTGTTTTTTAGGGATTGGCTAGCTTCACTAAGCATAATCTGCTCTAGTGCCATCCATTTCCCTGCAAATTCCAAGATTTTGTCATTTTTTAGTGCTGCGTAATACTCCATAGTGTATAGATGCCACATTTTTTTAATCCATTCATCCATTGAAGGGCATCTGGGTTGGTTCCACAATCTAGCTATTGTAAATTGTGCTGCTATGAACATCGATGTGGCAGTATCCCTGTAATACGCTCTTTTAAGGTCTTCAGGGAATAGTCCGAGAAGGGCAATAGCTGGGTCAAATGGTGGTTCCATTCCCAGCTTTCCCAGGAATCTCCATACTGCTTTCCAAATTGGCCACACCAATTTGCAGCCCCACCAGCAATGTACAAGAGAACCCTTTTCCCCACATCCTCGCCAGCACTTGTTGTTGTTTGACTTCATAATGGCTGCCAATCTTACTGGTGTGAGATGGTATCTTAGGGTGGTTTTGATTTGCATTTCTCTGACTGCTAGAAATGATGAGCATTTTTTCATGTACTTGTTGATTGATTGTATGTCCTCCTCGGAGAAGTTTCTGTTCGGGTCCTTGGCCCATTTTTTGATTGGGTTATTTGTTATCTTATTGTCTAATTTTTTAAGTTCTTTGTATATTCTGGATATTAGGGCTCTATCTGACGTGTGAGGAGTAAATATTTGTTCCCATGATGTAGGCTCCCTATTTACTTCTCTTATTGTTTCTTTTGCTGTGAAAAAACTTTTTACTTTAAGTAAGTCCCATTTGTTGATTCTTGCTATTAACTCCTGTGCTATGGGTGTCCTATTAAGGAATTTGGAGCCCGACCCCACTATATGTAGATCGTAGCCAACTTTTTCTTCTATCAGACGCAGAGTCTCTGATTTGATATCAAGGTCTTTGATCCATTTTGAGTTAACTTTTGTGCATGGTGAGAGGAGGGGGTTCAGTTTCATTTTGTTGCATATGGATTTCCAGTTTTCCCAACACCATTTGTTGAAGATTCTATCCTTCCTCCATTGCATACTTTTAGCCCCTTTATCAAATATAAGATAGTTGTAACTTTGTGGATTGTTCTCTGTGTCCTCTATTCTGTACCATTGGTCCACCCGCCTGTTTTGGTACCAGTACCATGCTGTCTTTGTTACTATTGCTCTGTAATATAGTTTGAAATCCGGTATCGCTATACCGCCTGATTCGCACTTTCTGCTTAGAATTGCTTTTGCTATTCTGGGTCTTTTATTTTTCCATATGAATTCCATGATTGCTTTATCTATTTCTACAAGCAATGCCTTTGGGATTTTGATTGGCATTGCATTAAACCTATATAGAACTTTTGGTAATATCGCCATTTTGATGATGTTAGTTCTGCCTATCCAGGAACAGGGTATATTTTTCCATCTTCTAAGATCTTCTTCTACTTCTCTCTTTAGGGTTCTGTAGTTTTCATTGTATAAATCTTTCACTTCTTTTGTTAGGTTGATTCCCAAGTATTTTATTTTTTTTGAGGATATTGTGAATGGAGTGGTTTTCCTCATTTCCATTTCAGAAGTTTTGTTGCTGATATACAAGAATGCCTTTGATTTATGCGTGTTGATTTTATATCCTGCTACTTTGCTGAATTCATTTATTAGTTCTAGTAGTTTTTTTGTAGGCCCTTTTTGGTCTTCTATGTATAAAATCATGTCATCCGCAAATAATGATAATTTAAGTTCTTCTTTTCCAATTTTTATGCCTTTAATTTCTTTCGTCTGTCTAATTGCTCTGGCCAGTGTTTCGAGAACTATATTGAATAGAAGTGGTGATAGAGGGCATCCCTGTCTTGTTCCAGATTTTAGTGGAAATGCCTTCAATTTTTCACCATTCAGAATGATGCTAGCCTGAGGCTTAGCATAGATAGCTTTTACAATGTCAAGGTAATTTCCTGTTATCCCTAGTTTTTCTAATGTTTCGAACATCAAGGGATGCTGTACTTGTCAAATGCTTTTTCTGCATCTATCGAGATGATCATATGGTTCTTATCTTTAAGTCTATTGATGTGGTGAATAACATTTATTGATTTCCGTATATTGAACCATCCTTGCATCCCAGGGATGAATCCTACTTGATCATGGAGCACAATTTTTTTGATGTGCCTTTGTATCCGATTCGCCAGAATTTTATTGAGGATTTTTGCATCTAGGTTCATCAGGGTTATTGTTCTGAAGTTTTCTTTCTTTGATGTGTCTTTGTCTGGTTTCGGAATCAATGTGATGTTGGCCTCATAGAATGAATTTGGAAGAGCTCGCTCTTTTTCTATTTTCTGAAATAACTTGAAAAGTATTGGTATTAATTCTTCTTTAAAAGTTTTGTAAAACTCCGCTGTATACCCATCCGGTCCCGGGCTTTTCTTGGTGGGTAGTCTCTTGATTGCTTCTTCAATTTCATCCATTGGTATTGGTCTGTTCAAATTGTGTGTATCCTCCTGACTCAGTCTGGGCAAATCATATGTCTTAAGAAATTTATCGATGTCTTCACTATCTTCTATTTTATTGGAATATAGGTTTTCAAAATAATTTCTAATTGTCTTCTGAATTTCTGTAGCATCTGTTGTGATATTGCCTTTTTCATCCTGTATGTTAGTAATTTGAGTTCTCTCTCCTCTTCGTTAGCATGGCTAAGGGTCTGTCAATCTTGTTTTTTTTTTCGAAGAACCAACTTTTAGTTTTGTTGATTTTTTCAATAGTTTCTTTTGTTTCAATTTTGTTGATTTCCGCTCTGATTTTAATTATTTCTTGCCTTCTGCTGCATTTGCTGTTGTTTTGTTCATCCTTTTCTAGGGCTTTGAGATGAAGTGTGAGCTCATTTATTTGTTGGTTTTTCCTTTTTTTGAGGAATGACCTCCAGGCGATGATGGTTAGGGTAATAACAGGTTCGATTTCGGTTAGGAATCATTCTGCGCGATGAATAATGGTATTGGGAACCTGCGATATTTATTAAATTATATTGGTAAAATATATGTATGAAAACAGAAATCTAGGATTTGAAGCCCAGAAGGGCATTAGGCCCTTGATTGGGATACATAGTGTTGAATTAGGTTCTGCACAGATGTCTCAGATAAATCCATTTACAATGGCATAGGACCTTGTACATTGGATGATTGAATGAGGAAGAGAACATTCAGTCAAAAAGGGATAGTCGGTACGATTAGGTAGATAGTCGTTAGGTTTAGGAAGAAGAGTGAGTACAGGATTTGGACGGAAATTTCTTTAGCAATAGGGTTTCAGTTAGAGAGTGAATGTAAATGTCAGCACATATGAAAATTCAGTCACAATGATGAACTTTGAAAAATATGTAGAAAAGCAGATAATAATAGAGACCATACAAAATCAGGCAAAGTATAAAGTTAGTGATAGGATTAGACATTTTGTACACTGTTGAGTTTGAATATATAATCTTAAGAAGAAACAAATATGCAGTGACCATTAGGATTGACATTTGAGAGCATTAGGAAACCTGGACATGGATGCTTTTAGTAATCCATGTTCACTTTCATTTTAGGCTTTGGTACAATCATAAGTGTGACCTTTGCATTTTTTGTGCAGAATATTACTGTCATAGAATGTATATGTGGATCAGATGACATGAGCATTTCTTCAAGCATTTCTGGAAGTAATGTTTTCAAGACCTATAAATTACTATTGGGGGTAAAAGAGGTGTACCCTGTGTCCATGAATATAGACATAATGCATGAATAGACCACATTTTGAATAAATAATTTAACTGTTCCCACTTTAAATAATGGATTGAATTAATATATGAAATATTATAAGAAATCTTGTATTGATATAATATCATTCATTCCAACCAGTAATACATCTATATGTAATATTAGGGTTATGATTATCATGAAAGGTGTGTGAGTATTGCTTCAAAAGTGATCATAGAAATCTAAATTAATGTGTTTGGAAAGAAGTCTCATAAAAAGACCAGTCAAGAAACATGGAGGAATACATGTGATCTGAAGAAGAAAATGATTGAAAGTGAAACAAATGCCTATAAACTTGCGAACTTGTGGATGAAATATATATCCCATGATGTGAATAAATTGAAGAAATAATAATGTACCAGTGTTGAATAAAATGAACATCCAAATACACATCATGTCCCATAGGAATCTACTTGCGTTGATGTTAAACTAGGTCAGTTACTGTAGAAATATTAGGATTTGTATGCACCATTCACTAAAGTTAGTTTTCAGTACTAAGAAACAAATATGTATATCAGGAGAATGAATATTTTGAGAAAACTCTTGAGAAAATTTGATTATAAATCCACATACTTGAATATGAATGAGTTAAGGGAGTGTATAATAAGACACATATTTCATATTTTGAAAAATCTGGAGAATATATATATATATATATATATATATATATATATATATATATATATACACACACACAAACACACACAGACATTAAAAATAGCATAATATATGCTATATGAAATTCACCATGAAATTTATATCATCCAGAGATCCAAAAATATTTATTTTATTTAACATGGATTTATGTATAATGTTGTTCAACTAGGAAGCTCACGCATAGGTTGAATTTTCAGTTCTAAAGCGTTTAGGAGGAGTGATCTCTTAAAATTTGTATCTGCCAAGTCAGCCACTTCACAAAAATGTACGTGTGGTATCAGGTAAGATTCTATAATTGCATGTAAAAATACATGTGCTGAATAGACTACAGAGACAGGGAAACAGGAATTCACATATTTGTTAACTTTAAAACACATGGAGAAATATTTTAACAAATAATTGACTAGATTTATAACTCCTACCCTAAATAATGCAAAAGGCAATTCCACTATACACCATGCCTTCTCTGAACTGCTTGTATTTCTATTTTTTTTGGTTTATTTTTCTCCATCTTATTAGGATTAGTTGTCAGAGTCTAGTAGGGTAAGTGTTAGTGTGAGGTATTCAGTATTTTGAAAGGAAAATTGGAAAATGAATCCAATGTGTATGTAAATATGTGGTACACAAAAATCTTCCCACTCTCATCCAGAACAATGCCTTGACATTACAATCGCGCAGAGTAAGACACAATTAGAAGAGAAGAGTTAGAAAATCTGTGAATAAATATTTGGAATGGAATATGCTCAGGAGTTCACAACCTTGGAGGAGGTTGAGGAGATTCCAAAAGTAAGGGACAGTGTAATCATTCCAAAAACATGGAGCTCTGCTGGCGTAAAGACTTCTTGAGAAACTGCCTCTGAGGGTGGGCACTTGAAATATATGTTGTTGTCGGGAGCTTCAGCTTCGTTTGTAGTGAGACCATCAAATCAGCGTCTTCATCTATGTGACCTGGAGGACATGGTTTCTTATTTTCCCTGAACATGAGTCAGCAGTGCTGAATACTCTCTTTGTAGGTAAACTGTGGACACGAGGGGCTAAGTGTATCCACATGGGCCTGTGAAGCTATTTGGTCATTCTCCACTTTTCGTGGTGTTTCTTGCTGCTGCACTGGGATTTTGGTATTTGCTTCAAGAAATACAAAGAATTCAACTGTTACGCTGTGCGTGAGGGGGTTCTATCACGTGTGGTGGGTTAGGGTCTGCAGGAGAATGCACCTAACAGGCTTATATCCCACATAGTTGCCCCCTTGACCATAGCAACCTGATTCTAAATATTTCCCTAAAACCTCTGCATATAACAAGATGCCTTTACATTGAAGGGACTGCTGGCTGCACCACATCAGTCACAAGCCATTTGGAAGCCAAAGGCAGATCCACATGACCACACCGCAGATGTTTTATCACACACCTGCCCACCAATGCTCTAGGCCCACTCCTCAGCAGGCTCCAACTTCCTGGCATCACTGTTCTGCACAATTTTTATGAAAACCAGTCAATCAAGGCACTGACTGTTATTCTTATGATCGGCCACAGGATATCCAAAGAATCTCCAGTGCCAACTTGTCATGGGAATTTTAAAAATTTCATGATATATTGACCTAGCCATTTTTCAAGGATGAAGTTGGAGGCATTCTGGAACTATTAAATGGTGAGGAAGCTCATTTCAATGAAATATCTGGAGATCTCTCACAGGAAAGACTTCCCAAAGAGTGGCCAAAAGGTCACATGAATCCAGGAACATTGAGGTCTACAATGTGAGGTCCATGTGTGTTTTGACTCTCAACAATGGTTGCCAAGTTTTTCAAACAAAATCATGTGATATCCTGGCTGAGATTTCCAGTGCTCTGTGAATAACTACCCTGGGCCTAGATCTCAGTTTCCAAGGGCGACTCTCATGCATGGCCTCCTAAAATTCCAACACTATTCATGGCAATACTTCTCTGAGTTCAGTACGAGAACTCAGTCTTTATGCAGAATCCCACCAAAGTTCAAGCCAAGGTGGACCATGTAATCTCTACTAACCGCCACAAAAATGACTACAATTAAAACCAAAACACTCCCACATGGCCCTCATTTTCTTCCATACAGACACTCATCATAACCTCTGGCTGGAGGTTTCCGTGAGGGGTGCAGCCCAAGACAGTGTCCAAAATAAGCTTCCTTGCCCCTCATTTGCCTAAAGTCAGGGTGGCCTGGACACCCTTCCTGTGAACTAAGAGTGATCAAATAGGCCTGCCGTTTATTTTGCTCTGCTTCTTAAATTTGAGGCCTACTGATGGTGGGATTTAGATTCTTCATGTGAATTGGAGTCATGAGAAAACCCAATCACCTATGGGCTAGAATCTGCAGGGCTTTGAAGAACTTATTTGACCCAAAGGAGGCCTATTCTCACTTAATGGAGGTCAGGAACCTTACCACGGAAGGAGAGAGACTTCATCCACAATGATTGCTCTTTTGGACATTTTGCTTTTGGATGCATACATGGGATCTCTCTTTAGATCCATCAGGTGCAGAGAATCTAAGCCACAGAATTACACAAGGCCAAGAGGCTGATTAAGACATATCCCTTTCCAAAGAAATTAAGCAAAGAGCCACAGTTGATGCCCCTTCATTTGCAGTTGAAAACTTTTCTTCAGGCTTCAAAAAGGGTGGCCTGAGGCAAAGACTTTCCTGACATTCAGGGCAACAGAACATTAGGTAAGGAAAAGGCCCAAAGCATGGTTTCTCCACTGAGTCTTTACTGGTCACACTGATATCTGAGTTTTCTGAGATGCTCGCCATGCCCTTCATTTAACCAATACATGGCCGTGTCACAGAGCTTGGAGGTGGTACATATCTTGGACACAAAACCATGAGCCTATTCTGGAGAGTGGCCAGAATTCAGGAAGCAAACAGTAACTTAGGAAGATAGCAAGTGTTGCCGGTCCATAAGGCAAGCCGCAGTCCATTCATAAATTGGGAAGGATGAATGCTGGGAAGCTTTCTACTAGACAAGACTCATCCATTGATGGATTCTCTTTGCTAATGTCTACAACCACTGACACAGTGAGATACACAGACATAGAAACACTCGCCTTTTCATACGACTTTCTGGAAACACTTTACTCCAAACCAAACAAACCGCCTTTCAGACATATTCTCAGAGCATGAGAAAAAAACCACAAACCCACACCCCCAGCCAGATAAGCACCTCCTTCCTCCAAGTAGGTTTGTGACTATCCGGAGTGTCCTCTGACTGATAGGCCATACTATGTTCCCCTGAAATGGCCTCTCCTATCTCACATCTGGTGTCCATGGCCAATTCTGTGAAGTTGTCAGGAGCCAGCAGTTAGCCACTGCCTTCTTTCTCAGGAAAGGCCCCTCTTAAGAGCTTTCCTGTCATTTGTCCATTCTCACATCAGTAGATACCAAGAAAGACTGACTCTGTCCTTGTTATATCAAACAAGTGAGACCACTAGGTCTGGGACTGAGACAGGCTCTAGGTGCCTGGCTTCCTGGATCCCAAGTTCAGAAAGTACCATGAACAAAAAAGTGAGGTGAGGTAACTTCTTTCAGGAACTGAATGAGGTTACTGCCTTGGCAACCAGTTTGTCCTAACACATGCATCCAAGTGTCCCATGACATGTAGGCTGACCGTATTTCTGTGACACTTTCACAAGTTAGAATGGTATATCAACCATAGGCACCTGGGAACAGCTCTCCACACAGGCCTCATTTGGTCCATCTTCTCTAGATTAAGAAGAGAGAGGCTGATTCAGACAAAAGCCTTCATCCTGACCAGGTTGTTTGGCATGGAAGATGACTTTTGATCTCTCAGGACCTTCATACCTGCCTACATCTTCTCCAGGGATCAATTCTGCATGGACCTTTGAGGTTCTCAGCAGGTGGACAATCCCCTACTTTCCTGTGTTGTAAGACCAACTCTGTCCCTGCTCTTTTGTAAATGTATATTGAGGGAACAGTTTATGGTTAGGGTTAATTACATGTTTGTTTTGGGTTAGGAATCATTTTGCTGGATGAATAAAGGTATTGGGAATCTGTGATATATATAAGAACATAGAGTTGAAAAATATGTATGAAAACAGAAATGTAGTAAGATTTAAAGTCCATATTGGCATTGGGCCTTTGATTTGGATACTTAGCTTTGAATTACATTCTGCAGTGATGTCTCAGATAAATTGATTATCAATGACATAGGACCTTGTACCTTGGATGATAGATTGTAGAAAAGAACATCCACTCAAACAGGGATAGTCCATAGGATTAGGAAGATAGTCGGTAGGTTTTGCAAGAAGTGTGAGTACAGGATATGGACCAAAAGTTCTTTATCAATAGGGTTTCGGTAATAGAATGAATGTCAATGTCAGCACATGTGAAGAGTCAGTCACATAGGTAAACTGGGGAAAATATGTAGGAAAGGAAACATCAATAGAGACAGTAGGAAATCAGGCAAAGTATAAAGTGAGTGATAGGATTAGACATTTTAACAGGGTTGATGTTGACTATATAATCTTCGAAGAAACAAATATGTAGTCACCAATAGGATGGACATTTGAGAGAATTAGGCAACCTAGACATCAATGTTTTTAGTAATCCATGCTCCCATTCAATTTAGGCTTTTGTACAAACATATGTGTGATCTTTGCATTTTGTATCCAAAATAGTACTGTGATAAAATGTATACGTAGATCAGGTGACATAAGTATTTTTTCCACCATTTCAGGGAGCAATATTTTGAAGATGTATAAATTAGTATTGCGGGTACAAAGAGGTGTACCCTTTGTGTATGAATATAGAGATAATGCATGAATAGATGATACTGTGAATAAATAATATAACTGATTCCACTTTAAATAATGGATTAAATTGATGTCTTAAAATTTATAAGAAATCTTATATTGATACACAGTCATTCATTCCTATCAGTTATACATCTAATGGTAATATGAGGGTTATGGTTTTTCATTAAGGGTGTGTGAGTTTTGCTTCAAAAGTAATTATGGAAATCGAAAATAATGTGTTTGTAAAGAAGTCTCATGAAGAGACTAGTCAAGAAACATGGAGGAATACGTGTGTTCTGAAGCAGGAAGTAATTGAAAGTGAAACAAATTGATATAAATTGGCGAACTTGTGGATGAAATATATATCCCATGATGTGCATAAACTGAAGAAATAGTAATGTGCCAGTGTTGAATACAAATGAACGTCATAATACATATCATGTCCCATAGGAATCTACTTGCATTGATGTTAAACTTGGTCAGTAACTTTAGAAATATTAGGATTTGTGTGCATCATTCACTGAAGTTAGTTTTCAGTACTAAGAAACAAATATGTATTTCAGGTGGATGAATATTTCTGAGAATAATCTTGTGAAAAGTTGATAATAAATCCACATACATGAACATGAATAAATTTTGGGAGTGTATAATAAGACACATATTTTTCATATTTTCAAAAATCTGCAGAGTGTGTATATATATATATATAGATAGATAGATAGATATAGATATAGATATAGATATAGATATAGATATAGATATAGATATAGATATAGATAGATATATAGATATATAGATATATATATATAGATACATATATATACATATGCCTATATATATACACACACACACTCACACAGACATTAAAAAGTAGCAATATATATGCCAATCGAAATTTATTATGAAATATATATAATCCACACATCCCAAAATATACTTTTTACTGAACATGGATTTATATATAATTTTGTTCAGCTAGAAAGGTCACCAATAGTTTGAATTTTCAGTTCCAACAGCATTAAGAGGAGTGATCTCTTCTCACAATTTGCATCTGCCAAGTCAGCAACCTCTCAAGTATATACATGTGATACCAGGTAGGATTCTATGTGTGCATATAAAAACACATGTGCTGAATAGGCCACAGAGAAAGGGAGAGAGGAATTCACATATTTGTTAACTTTAAAAACACATGGAGAACTGTTTTAATTAAAAATTGAGTAGATTTATAATTCCTACCCTACATAATGCAAAAGGCAAGTCCAATTATACAACATGACTCCTCTGAACTGCTTGTATTTCTATTCTGTTTTGGTTATTATTCTCCATCATGTTAGGATTAGTAGTCAGAGTCTAGTGGGGTATGTGTTAGTGTCCAAAATAAGCTCTCTTACCCCTCATTTGCCTAAAGTCATGGGGGCCTGGACACCCTGCATTTGAACCAGGAGTGATAAAATAGGACTGCAGTTAATACTGCTCTGCTTCTCCATTTTGAAGCCTACTGCCTGTCAGGTATAGATTCTTTATGTGATTTGGAATAATGAGAAAACCCAAGCACTTCTTTAGGGCTTTGAAGATTTCATTTGAACCAAATGATCCCTATTCTCACTTGATGTAGGTCAGGAACATAACAAAGGAAGGCAAGACACTTCATCCACCATAACTGATCTTTTTTGCCATTTTGGTTTGGATGCACACATGGGATCTTTCTTTAGATCCATCAGGTGCTGAGAATCTAAGCCACAACCTCACACAGGTCCAAGAGGCTGATTAAGACACATCCATTTCCAAAGAAACTAAGCAAAGAGCCACAGGTGATGACCATTCATTTTCATTTGAAAACTGTTTTCTTCAGGCTTCACAAAGGGGTGGCCTGAGGCAAAGACCTTCCTGACATTCAGGGCAACAGAAACATAGGTAAGAGAATGGCCCAAAGCAGGGTTTCTCCACTGAGAATTTCCTGGTCACACTGATATCTGAGTTTTCTGAGATGCTCGCCATTCCTTACCGCTATCCAGTACATGACCATGTAACAGAGCTTGGAGGTGGTACATATCTTGGACACAAAACCATGAGCCTATTCTGCAGAGTTGCCAGAATTCAGGAAGAAAACAGGAACTTAGGAAGCTAGTAGGTGTTGTCCCTCCATAAGGCAAGCTGCAGTTCATTCATAAATTGGGCAGGATGAATGCTGGGAAGCTTTCTACAAGACAGGACATATCCATTGATGCATTCTCTTTTCTAATGTCTACAACCACGGACACAGTGGGATACACAGGCATAGAATCACTCACCTTGTCAAAAGACTTACTAGAAACAGTCCATTCCAAACCAAACAAACTGTCTTTCCTACCTATTCTCAGAACATGAGACAAAACCACAAACTGACACTCACACTCACAAAGGCATCTCCTTCCCGCAAGTAGGTCTCTGACTATCTGGAGTGTCCTCTGTCTGTTGGGCCGTATTATGTTCCAATGAAATGTCCTGTCCTGTCTCAGATCTGTCTCTTTTGCAAACTCTGTGAAGTTCTCAGGAGCCAGCGGTGAGCCACTACCTGCTTTCTCAGGAAAGGCCCCTCTTCAGATCTGTCCTGGCATTTGGCAATCCTCACATCAGTAGATACCAAGAAATACTGACTCTGTCCTTGGTACATCCAAACAAGTGAGCCCACTGGGATTGGGACTGGAACTGGCTCTGGCAGCCTGGCATCTTGGATCCCAAGTTCAGAGAGTTACATCACCAAGGAAGTGAGGTAGGTCACTTTCTTCAGGAAATGTATGAGGTCACTACCTTGGCAATCACTTTGTTTTAACATTTGCTTCCAAGGGTCCCATGAGATAGAGGCTGCCCCTACTTTCGGTGACAATTTCACAAGATAGAATGGTATAACAAACATAGGCGCCTGGGAACATCTCCCCACACAGGACTGGTTTAGTCCATCTTCTCTACATTTAGATAGAGAGACTGATTCAGACACATCCCTTCATCCTGACAAGGGGGTTTGCCATGCAAGATGACTTTTGCTCTCTCAACTCCTTCATAGCTGCCTACGTCTTCTCCAGGGATCATTTCTGCATGGACCTTTGAGGATCTCAGCAGGTTTAAGAACCCCTACATTCCTGTATTGTAAAAGCAACTCTGTCCCTGCTCTTCTGTAAAGTTTGATTCAGGGAAGAGTGTATGGTTACGGTTAATAAAAGTTCAATTTGGGTTAAGAAACATTCCACGGCATGAATAATGGTATTGGGAACCTGTAATATTTACAAGAATGTAAAAGTGAAATATAAGAATGAAAACAGAAATCTAGGTAAGATTTGAAGCCCAGAAGGGCATTGGGCCCTTGATTGGGATACTTAGCTTTGAATTATGTTCTGCAGAAATGTCTCAGATAAATCAATGTTCAATGGCATAGGACTTTGTACCTTGAATGATGGAATGTCAAAGAGAACTTCTAGTCAAGAAGGGATAGTCGGTATTATTAGAAAGATAGTCTGTAGGTTTAGAACTAAGAGTGAGTATAGGATTTGGACCAAAAGTTCTTTTGCAATAGGGTTTCTGGTAGAGATTGAATGTAAATGTGAGCACATGTGAAGAGTCAGTCACAATGATAATCTGGGGAAAATATGTAGGAAAGCAGATCTCAATAGAGACATTAGGAAATCAGGCAAATGAAAAAGTGAGTGATAAGATTAGACATTTTCAACGGGCTTGAGGTTGAATATATAATCTTAGGAAGAAACAAATATGTAGTCAAGAATAGGATTCACATTTGAGAGCATTAGGCAAACTGGACATGGAAGTTTTTAGTAATCCATGTTCACTTTCCATTTAGGTTTGGTAAAATCATAAGTGTCACCTTTGCGTTTTGTGTCCAGAATATTACTGTGATAAAATGTATATGTAAATCAGGTGACATGTGCATTTCTTCCACCATTTCTGGGAGCAATATTTTGAAGACGTATAAATTAGTATTGGGGGTACAAAGAGGTGTATCCTGTGTCTATGAATATAGAGATAATGCATGAAAAGACCATACTGTGAATAAATAATATAACTGGTTCCACTTTAAATAATGGATTTAATTGATATCTGAAACTAAGTGTAAATCTTATATTGATATACAATCATTCATTCCAGCTAGTTGTACATCTAATGGTAATATTAGGGTTTGGTTTATCATGACGGGTGTATGAGTTTTGCTTCAAATGTGATAATGGAAATCGAAAATAATGAGTTTGGAAAGAAGTCTCATGAAAAGAGCAGTCAAGAAACATAGTGAAATACATGTGTTCTGAAGCAGGAAGTGACTGAAAGTGAAACAAATGCGTATAAATTAGCGAACTTGTGGATGAAATATATATCCTATGATGTGCATAAACTGAAGAAATAGTAATGTTCCAGTGTTGAATAAAAATGAATGTCAAAATACACATCATGTCCCATAGGAATCTACTAGCCTTGATATTAAACTGGGTCAGTTACTATAGAAATATTAGATTTTTTTTGGTGTTATAATAGAATTTATTTTACCACTAGCATGCCACAGAATGTTGAGGAAAGAGCAATGGATTTTTAGTTATCGCACTAATAATCTAACATTTAATGACTCTTTTGGATAGTCTAGAAATTACATAAGGCTATGTAACATAATTTTTTTAATTTAACATTCATAAAAGCTTGGAGTTTGGTAATATTTCCACTTTTTTATTTTTAATTTTTTCAGTTGTGATTGTCCTTCATTTTGTTTATTTGTATGTGGTGCTTAGAATAGAACCCAGTGTCCCACACATGCTAGAAAAGCATGTTACCACTGAACCACAAACCCAGCCCCTCCACTTTTATCTTTACATCGAACATGCCTCTCCCTCATCTTTACTCACTTTCTTCCTCATTTTCCCCATTCTCTCTCTTGCTTTTTCGTTTTCCTTTCATATCTGTTTTTCTCTCATGTCATTACAAACAGTAGTATGCTATGAAATTTAAATTTAAGACTGTTTTTTATAGTCATTGTTCTTTTCTTGAGAAAATTTAATAATTATAATCACCTGATAGATATATTAAAATAAATTTTTATACATATGTATCTATATTCATGCATATGCATTACATATTATATATATATGCATACATATACATTTAAAAGTACTTTGATTAGCCTGTTAAAAATAATATAGACCAAAACTTTCTTAATTCTCAAGCCTTCCAGAATTAACATCTTACAGTGAAAATCAAATAAACATATTTAAATAAACAGGTATCATTCTTTTTATCAATACTGATAATTTAAGGTTTTATATCACATTAAGCTATAATACGGCATATTAAATCTTATGAATTAGAAAAAGTTTTTTGAATAACCTATTATTTAAGGACCATATGCACTGACATTTTAAAGGCTTTCTTGTGATTTCAATTTCTATCAATTGTGTATTAATTGCCAAATGCTTATTTTAGTACTTTTCATATTCATAATTGATATAAAGTCAATTGTTTAATTCTTCTTGTAAATAATTACTTATTACAGTAGGGACATTATTAATAATTCTAAATCTGTATAAGAAAATAGTACAAAGATATTTTCATGCAAAATTAAGAATAATTGTGTGCTCTAAATGTCTGATTGTTGATACATATAACAAAGAGCTTTTGATGAGTCTCTTCCCCAGTAAAACATAAAATGCAAAGATATTGTTGGGTATATATGTGCAAATAAAGATAAAGAAAATACACATTATCAGCTAGAAACTATTAAATAAAAGGTGAAAACAACAATCCAACACATTGTACGAATTTGTCAGATGAGGTAGTATTCTGGAAGAATAGCCTAAGACTAGACCTGGTCCATGACAAAATATTCACGAAAAAAAAATGAAATATGAAAAATATAGAAAATGCTATGAATTTTTCATGAAGGTAGGTGAATTATCCTTTAATCTCAATTTATGTGCATTTTCAAAAGCCAATTTCCTGGTAAAATAAATTTGTGATAGTTACAACTAAACGAAACAAAGTTTCTGCTTAGCAAAATGAATGCATCTCAACCCATTTTTAGCTGATTTCTTCCCTCTCAATTTTAAACCGTTATTTATTTATTTATTTCTATTGGTTGTTCCAAACATTACAAAGCTCATGATATATCATCTTTGATACATTTGACTCAAATGGGTTATGAACTCCCATTTTTTCCACAAATATGAATTTCAGAATCACATTGGATACACATTCACATTTTTGAATAATAGCATATTAGTGACTGTTGTATTCTGCGACCTTTCCTATCCCCCACTATCCCCCCTCCCCTCCCCTCCCATCTTCCCTCTCTACCTCATCTGCTGTTGTTCAATTCTCTCCATTGTTTCCCCCCCATTTCCCCTCAAATCCTCTTATATGTAATTTTGTGTAACATTGAGGGTCTCCTACTATTTCCATATATTTCCCTTCTCTCTCCCGTTCTCTCCCCCAACTCGTCTTTGTTTAATGATAAACTTTTCCTCATGCTCTTCCTCGATGTTCTGTTCTTAGTTGCTCTTTTAATATCAAAGAAGACATTTGGCATTTGTTTTTTTAAGGATTGGCTAGCTTCACCTAGCATAATCTGCTCTAATGCCATCCATTTCCATGCAAATTCTATGATTTTGTCATTTTTTAATGAAGAGTAATACTCCATTTTGTATAAAAGCCACATTTTTTTTATCCATTCATTTATTGAAGGGCATCTAGGTTGGTTCCACAGTCTAGCTATTGTGAATTGTGCAGCTATGATCATTGATGTGGCAGTATCTCTACAGTACGCTCTTTTAAGTTCCTCAGGAAATAGTTCGAGAAGGGTGATAGCTGGGTCAAATGGTGGATCCATTCCCAGCTTTCCCAGGTATCACCATAGTACTTTCCAAATTGGCCTCACCAATTTGCAGTCCCACCAGCAGTGTACAATTTTACCCTTTTCCCCACATTCTCACCAACACTTATTTTGTTTGACTTCATAATGGCTGCCGATCTTACTGGAGTGAGATGGTATCATAGGGTGGTTTTGATTTGCATTTCTCTGACTGCTAGAGATAGTGAGCATTTTTTCATGTACTTGTTCATTGATTGAATGTCCTCCTCTGTGAAGTGTCTGTTCAGGTCCTTGGCCCATTTGTTGATTGGGTTATTTGTTATCTTATTGTTTAATTTTTTGGAGTTCTTTGTATATTCTGGATATTAGGGCTCTATCTGAAGTGTGAGGGGTAAAAATTTGTTCCCAGGATGTAGGCTCTCTATTTACCTCTCTTATTGTTTCTCTTCCTGAGAAAAAAAATTAGTTTAAGTGAGTCCCATTTGTTTATTCTTGTTATTAACTCTTTGGCTATGGGCATCCTATTAAAGAATGTGGAGCCCGACCCCACAGTATGTAGATCGTAGCCAACTTTTTCTTCTATTAGACGCAGTGTCTCTGATTTGATATCTAGCTCCTGGATCCATTTTGAGTTAACTTTTTGCATGGTGAGAGAAAGGGATTCAGTTTCATTTTGTTGCATATGGATTTCCAATTTTCCCAGCACCATTTGTTGAAGATGCTATCTTTCCTCCATTGCATGTTTTTAGCCCCTTTATCAAATATAAGAAAGTTGTAATTTTGTGGATTGGTTTCTGTGTCCTCTATTCTATACCATTGGTCCAGCTGCCTGTTTTGGTACCAGTACCACGATGTTTTTATTACTATTGCTTTGTAGTACAGTTTGAACTCTTGTATCGCTATACCTCCAGATTCACACTTCCTGCTTAGAATTGCTTTTGGTATTCAGGGTCTTTTGTTTTTCCATATGAATTTCATGATTGCTTTATCATTTCTACAATAAATGCCGTTGGGATTTTTATTGGCACCGATTTAAACCTGTAGAGAACTTTGGGTAATATCAACATTTTGATGATGTTAGTTCTGCCTATCCATGAACAAAGTACATTTTTCCATCTTCTAAGATCTTTTTCTATCTCTCTCTTTAGGGTTCTGTAGTTTTCATTATATAAATCTTTCACCTCTTTTGTTAGGATGATTCCCAAGTATCTTATATTCTTTGTGGATATAGTGAATGGAGTGGTTTTCCTCATTTCCATTTCAGAAGTTTTTCTGCTGATATACAGGAATGCCTTTGATTAATGCGTGTTGACTTTATATCTTGCCACTTTACTGAATTCATTTATTAACTCTAGCAGTTGTTTGTAGACCCTTTTGAATCTGTTAAATATATTATCATGTCATCTGCAAATAGCGATAATTTAAGTTCTTCTTTTCCTATTTTCATGTCTTTAATTTCTTTTGTCTGTCTAATTGCTCTGGCTAGTATTTCAAGAACTAAATCGAATAGAAGTGGTGATAGAGGGCATCCCTGTCTTGTTCCAGATTTTAGAGGGAATGCCTTCAGTTTTTCTCCATTTACGATGATGCTAGCCTGAGGTTTAGCATATATAGCTTTTACAATGTTGAGGTAAGTTCCTGTTATCCCTAGTTTTTCTAGTGTTTTGAACATAAAGGGAGGCTGAACTTTGTCGAATGTTTTTTCTGCATCTATCAAGATGATCATATGGTTCTTGTCTTTAAGTCTATTGATGTGGTGAATAGCATTTATGGATTTCCGTATATTGAACTAGCCTTGCATCCCTGGGATGAATCCTACTTGATCATGGTGCACAATTTTTTGATATGCTTTTGTATTACATTCACCAGGATTTTATTGAGGAATTTTTGCATCCTAGTTTATTAGAGATATTGGTCTGTAGTTTTGTTTCTTTGAAGTGTTTTTGTCTGGTTTCAGGATCAGGGTGATTTTGGCCTCATAGAATGAATTTGAAAGAGCACCTTCATTTTCTATTTCTTGAAATAGCTTGAAAAGTATTGGTATTAATTCTTCTTTTAAGGTTTTGTAGAGCTCCGCTCTATACCCATCTGCTCCAGGGTTTTTTTTGGTTCGTAGTCTTTTGATGACTTCTTGTATTTCTTCCTTTGTTATTGGTCTGTTTAAATTGTGTGTGTCTTCCTGACTCAATCTTGGCACATCGTATGACTTAAGAAATTTATTGATATCTTCACTATCTTCTATTTCATTTGAATATAGGGTTTCAAAATACTTTCTAATTATCTTCTGTATTTCTGTAGTGTCTGTTGTGATAATGCCTTTTTCATGCCGTATGTTAGTAATTTGAGCTCTCATTCTTCTTCTCTTTGTTAGCATGGCTAAGGGCCTGTCGATCTTATTTATGTTTTCAAAGAACCAACTTTTAGTTTTATCAATTTTTTCAATGTTTTTTTTTGTTTCAATTTCGTTGATTTCTGCTCTAATTTTAATTATTTCTTGTCTTCTACTACATTTGCTGTTGTTTTTCTTTTCTTTTTCTAGGTTTTTGAGGTGTAGTGTGAGTTCATTTATTTTATTTTATATTATTTTTTTGAGGAAAGAACTCCAAGAAATGAATTTCCCTCTTAAAACTGCTTTCATTGTGTCCCATAGATTCCAGTATGTTGTGTCTGTATTGTCATTTGTCTATAAGAATTTTTTATATAATCCTCTATGTCTTCTGTAACCCATTGATCATTCAGTAGAATATTGTTCATTTTTCCATATGATGTATTATTTTTCCTTCCTTCTTTTATCATTTATTTCCAGTTTTATTCCAATATGATCAGATATGGTGCATGGTATTATCTCCAAGCCTTTATATTTACTAAGGGTTGCCCTATGGCATAATATATGAACTATCTTTGAGTAGGATCCTTGTGTTGCTGAGAAGAACTTGTATCCACTTGAGGATGGTTGATATATTCTATATATGTTGGTTAAGCCTAGGTTATTTATTGTGCTGTTGAATTCCATAGTTTCTTTATTCAGTTTTTGTCTAGAGGATCTTTCTAATGGCGAGATCAGTGTGTTGAAGTCACCCGTAGTTATTGTGTTGTAGTCTATTTGACTCTTGAACTTGAGGAGAGTTTGTTTCATGAGCGTTGCAGCTCAATTGTTTGGTGCATACAAATTGATAATTGTTATGTCTTGTTGGTGGATGGTTCCTTTTAACAGTACATAGTGTCCTTCATTATCCCTTTTTATTAACGTAGGTTTGAAATTGATTTTATTTGATATGAGTATGGCTACTCCTGCTTGCTTCCGAGGGCCATGTGAGTGGTATGATTTATCCCAACCTTTTACTTTCAGCCTGTGTATGTCTTTACCTATCATATGAGTCTCCTGAAGGCAGCAGACTGTAGGATTTGTTTTTTTGATTCAGGTTACTAACCTATGTCTCTTGATTGGTGAGTTTATGCCATTAACATTTAAGGTTACAATTGAAATATGATTTTTACTTTCATTCATGTTTATTTATTTATTTATTTTTAGTTTGGCTAGTTTTTACTTTTTGGTTATTTTCCTCCCCCTTTACTGAGATACCTCCTGCTGTTAGTTTGGGGCACTATTTTTCAATTCCTCTTCTTCTAGTATTTTGCTCAAATGCTTTGCAGTGCTGGTGTTCTTTCTGCAAATTCTTTTAGCTTTTGTTTATCGTGAAAGACACTAATTTCATTGTCAAATTCCAAACTTAATTTTGATGGATACAGTATTCTTGGTTGGAATCCATTATTTTTCAGCGTTTGAAATACATTGTTCCAGGATCTACTCGCTTTCAAAGTTTGTGATGAAAATTCAGTCGTTAACCTTATTGGTTTACCCCAGAATGTAATCTGCCTCATTTCTCTTTTAGCTTTTAATATTCTCTCCTTGTTCTGTATGTTAGCTATCTTGATAATTCTATGTCTTGGAGTTGGTCTATTATGGTTTTGAATGTTTGAGGTCATGTAGGCTTCAAGGATTTGGCAATCCATTCCATCTTTTATCTCTGGGAAGTTTTCTAGAATTATTTCATTTAATATGTTGTCCATTCCTTTGGTTTGAATCTCTATGCCTTCTTCTATCCTGATGACTCTCAAATTTGTTTTTTTATGACATCCCATATCTCTTAAATAGATTGCTCATGGGATATAAGCATCTTTTCTGTGTTGACTATATTCTTTTCAAGTTGATAAACTTTGTCTTCATTATCTGATATTCTGACTTCTACTTAATCTAGTCTATTTACAATATTCTCGTTTGAGTTTTTAATGTGGTTTATATTTTTCTGCATTCCTAGGATTACTGTTTGATTTTTTTAAGAACTCTGTCTTTTGGTAAAGCTCCTTCTTTGCCATTTGAATTTGTTTGTTTAATTCATTTTCAAAATATTCTTTTATTGCTTGGACTTGCTGCCTCATGTCTTCTCTAATATTTCTTTCCATCTGAGTTAGGGATGCATTGAGTTTTTTCCCTATCCCTGTTTCTGATGATTCTAGATCCTCCTGTAGAATTAAGTTGTCCGGCATTATTTGTACACCTTTTTCCCTTGTTTTTTCATGAAGTTCACATTACTTTCCAGCTCCGTTTGATTGCTGTGTTTCTGCTCTCTTCTATATATTTGTTTTGGTTTTATATATCTCTATTGTAGCTCCTTTGTGTTGGTAGACTGTGCATGCTAAAGTGGATTCCACTGGGAAGGAATTCCGACGGCCGAGCTCCAGTGATGTCACCTCTCTGCTATGGTGGGCCCCAGGATCTTTGCCCGGGTGTTCGCATGGGGG
Source organism: Callospermophilus lateralis (assembly GCF_048772815.1). Taxonomy (NCBI): domain Eukaryota; kingdom Metazoa; phylum Chordata; class Mammalia; order Rodentia; family Sciuridae; genus Callospermophilus; species Callospermophilus lateralis. Next base: position 243,469 of record NW_027512990.1, on the reverse strand, counting down.
TGTGGGACTGTACTGTCTCTGTTTGTTTTCAGCTCCTGGTCGCGGGTGTGCAGGCGGTCACAAGCTGTCCAGTCACGCAGTCAGCGGGTGGGCTGTCACCGGCGGTTGTGCGATCTCTAGCCACCCATTAGGGCAGGCATATGGCAGGTGATTGGTCGCTGGTGGGCAGGCGGTCTCCAGCCGTCCAGTCGCACCTGCAGCGGGCCGGCTGTTGCCGGCGGGCGAGCATTCTCCAGGCGCCCAGTCACGCAGGCCTGGCCTCTAGTCCCCTGGTTTCTCCTGCTAGTCCTGGTTTCTCCTGCTACACCAGTTTTCCCCTGAGTAATGCCCTCGGCAGCTCAAACTGTACTCTGGCCTGCCGTTTCTTGGGTGTGGATTGTGTCTATTGGGAACCCCAGCACTCTATTGTTTTTTTTTTTTTCCGTTTGCCCCTTCCCCATCGCTGGCTAGACAGATTTTGTTTTCACCACTGATGGGAGGGGGAGTAGAAGGTCAGGTGCCTCTAGTTTCCCCCCCCATCTTTATTCAGGCTCTCTCTGATAATCCCTCCCCTGGAAAGCTTTGGAAATATTTTATGCAAATATCCTACTGTATGGGAGATGAGCGGAAAACACACAACTGTTTTATTGTTGCAATCTGTCGGAGAGTGGCGGTGGTTACTTCAGCTCTCCAAGATGGTTGCCGTTGGTTTCCTTGGTGGAGTTTCCGTTGTGGGGGATAGAACTGTAGTGCTTCCTTCCCTGACTGAGATCCCGAACTCCGCCTGGGGCTCAGTGGGGGGTCAGCCGGCAGGATTCCACAGAATCTGCAGCAACGTTTCTCCCTGGATGCTAGTCGCTTCTCGGTGGTGCCCCGACGTCTGTAGCCACGGGGCGGGCCGCACGGATCAGTAAGCCCAGATCTCCGGTTGCATATTTGGCTCGCGTTTGAGACTCAATTACCGGACCTCGTTGGTAGAAATCATTCTTTTAGGTTTCGGTGCACACCCATTTTTCTGTAAGATCCTAAGAAGATAGTCTTTTGTCATTCTAACTCGTTATTCACCTGCAATGTGGCGTCGTACACTGGGTGTGATGCACTCTATTCGCGGCCAACATGCAATGTCGAAATATTAGGTTTTGTATGCACCATTTACTGAAGATAGTTTTCAGTACTAGGCAACCAATATGTATTTCAGGTTGATGAATATTTCTGAGAATTATCTTTTGAAAAGTTGATTATAAATCCACATTCATGATATGAATGAATTTGGGGAGTGCACAATAAGGCACATATATTTCATATTTTGAAAAATCTTGAGAGTATATATATATATATATATATATATATATATATACACAGAGAGACATTACAATGTAGCATTATGTATGCCAACCGAAATTTATCGTGAAATACATATCATCCAGAGATCCAAAAATATTAATTTTACTGAACATGGATTTATGTATAATGTTGTTCAAATAGGAGGCTCAGCCATAGGTTGAATTTTCAGTTTCAACAGCATTTAGGAGGAGTGATATCTTCTCACAATTTGTATCTGCCAAGTCAGCCACCTCACAAAAATGTACGTGTGATACTAGGTAGGATTCTATATATGCATATAAAAATACATTTGCTGACTAGGCTACAGAGAAAGGGAGACATAAATTCACATGTTTGTTAACTTTAAAAACACATGGGGAACTATTTCAACAAAAAAATTGACTAGATTTATAACTCCTACCCTATATAATGCAAAAGGCAAGTCCAAGAATACCAAACATGCCTCCTCTTAACTGCTTGTATTTCTATTCTGATTGGGTTATTATTTTCCATGATATTACGATTAGTAGTCAGAGTCTAGTAGGGTAGGGGTTAGTGTCAGGGATTCAGTATTTCAAATGGAAAATTGGAAAATGAATCCAATGTGTATGCAAATATGTGCTACACAAAAATGTTCCCACTCTCATCAAGAACTATGGCTTGACATTACTTTTGCCCCAAGTAAGACACAATTAGAGGAGAAGTGTTAGAAAATCTGTGAATACATATCTGGAATGGAATATGCTCAGTAGTTCACAACACTGGAGGTGGTAGAGGAGTTCCCAAAAGTAAGGGATAGGGTGAACACTCCACAAACATGAGGCTCTGCTGGCCTAAAGACTTCTTGAAGAACTGCCTCTGAGGTTGGGCACCTGAAAAATATGTTGTTTTCTGGAGCTTTAGCTTCATTTGTAGTGAGACCATCAAAGCTGGGTCTACATCTATGTGACCTGGAGGACATGGTTTCTTATTTTCCAGTGAAGATGAGGCAGCAGTGCTGAATTTGCTCTTTGTAGGTAAACTGTGACCACTGGGGACTAAGTGTCTCCCCATGTGGACTGTGAAGCCATTTGGTCATCCTCCAAATTTCATGGTGTTTCTTGCTGCTACACTGGGTGTTTGCTATTTGATTCAAAAATACAAGGAGTTCTAGTGGGTCACAGTGCTGGAGGGAGTTCTGTCACATGTGGTGGGTCAGTTTCTGCAGGAGAATGCACCAAACATACTTCTAGCCCACATATATTGCCCCATTGACCATAGCAACTTGATTCTGAACATTGCCCTGAAATCTCTCAGTATTACAAGATGCCTTTATTTAGAAGGGACTGCTTGCTGCACCATGTCAGTCACAAGCCATTTGGAAGCCAATGGAAGATCCACAGGCCCCACCACAGATGTTTTATCATACACCTGACCACCACGGCTCTAGGCCCACTACTCAGCGGGCTCCAACTTATTGGCATCTCTGTTCTACACGATTTTCATGAAACCGAGTCAATCAAAGCACTGTCTGGTATACTCATGATCAGCAACAGGACATCCAAAGGTCCTCCATTGCCACCTGGTCATGGGAATTTCAAAAATTTTATGGTATTTTTGTAGCCATTTTTCAATGATGATGTTGGAGGCACTGTGGGTTAAAATTCACTCCAGAAACATTAAATGTAGAGGAAGCACATTTCAATGAAAGCTTTGGAGAATTCTCACAGGCAAGGCTTCTCAAAAAGTGGCCAAATGGTCACATGAAGCCAGTCCCATTGAGGTCTACAATGAGGTCCATGTGTGTTTCGACTCTCAAATATGGCTGACAAGTCTTTCAGAATAAAATCACGTGATATCTTGGCTGTGATTCCCAGTGCTCTGTTGAAAGCCACCCTGCACATAGATCTCAGTTTTCAAGGGGGACTCTCATGCATGGCCTCCGAAAATCCCAACACAATTCATGGCAATAATTCTCTGAGTTCAGTTCCAGAACTCAGTCTCTAAGGGGAATCACACCAGAGTTCATGTAAAGGTGGACCCAGTCATCTCTTCCAAACACCAAACAAATGGCCACAATTAAAACCAAAACACTCCCACATGGGCCTCATGATCTTTCATGTAGACACTCATCATAACCTCTGGCTGGATGTTTCCATGAGGGGCGAAACCCAAGACAGTCTCCAAAATAATCTCCCTTGCCCCTTAATGGCCTAAAATCAGGGTTGCCTGGACACACTTCCTGTGAACTAGGAGTGATCAAATAGGCCTGCTGTTAATACTTCTCTGCTTCTCCAATTTGAGGCCTACTGACTGTGGGGTTTATTTTTTTATGTGAATTGGAGTCATTATAAAACCCAAGCACATATCGGCTAGCTTCTGCAGGGTTTGAAGAAATCATTTGACCCAGAGGATCCCTATTCTCACTTGATGAAGGTCAGGAACCTAAAAGAGGAAGGGGAGAGACTTCATCCACAATGACTGCTCTTTTGGCCATTTTGGTTTTGAATGCACACATGGGATCATTCTTAAGATACATCAGGTGGTGAGAATCTAAGCCATTGCCTCAAACAGGGCCAAGAGGCTGATTCAGACACATCCCTTTTCAAAGCAATTAAGCGAAGAGGCACAGGTGATGCCATTCATTTCCATTTGAAACCTGTTTTCTTCAGGCTTCACAAAGGGGTGGCCTGAAACAAAGACCTTCCTGACATTCAGGGCAACAGAACAATAGGTAAGCAAAGCAGGGTTTCTCCACTGAGACTTTATTGGTCACACTGATATCTGAGTTTTCTGAGATGCTCGCCATTCCCTTCAGCTATCCAGTACATGGCCATGTAACAGGGTTTGGAAATGGTACATATATTGGACACAAAACCATGAGCCTATTCTGTAGAGTGGCCAGAATTCAGGAAGAACGCACGAACTTTGGAAGATAGCGCGTGTTGCCCATTGATAAGGCAAGCCAAAATCCATTCATCAATTTGGCAGAATAAATGATGGGAAGCTTTCTACTAGACAGGACACATCAATTGATGCATTATCTTTTCTAACGTCTATAACCATGGACACAGTGGGATACACAGACATAGAAACACTCGCCTTGTCAAATGACTTACTAGAAACAGTTCACTCAAAACCAAACAAACCGCCTTTTCTATCTATTCTCAGAACATGAGGCAAATCCACAAACACACAGCGACACCCACAGAGGCACCTCCTTCCCCAAAGTAGGTCTGTGACTATCCAGAGTGTCCTCTGACTGGTGGGTTATAGTATGTTCCCCCGAAATGGCCTGTCCTGTCTCAGATCTGGTCTCTTTAACCAACTCTGTGAAGATGTCAGGAGCCACTGGTGAACCACTATCTGCTTTCTCAGGAAAGGCCCCTCTTTAGAGCTTTTCTGGCTTTTGGCCATTCTCATATCAGTAGGTACCAAGAAAGACTGACTCTGTCCTTGGTATATCCAAACAAGTGAGACCACTGGGACTGGGACTGGGACAGGCTCTGGGTGCCTGTCTTCCTGCATCCCAAGTTCTTAGATTTCCATCACCAAGGAAGTGAGGTGAGGTCACTTCCTTCAGGAACTGAATGAGGTCACTGCCTTAGCAACAACTTTGTCCTAACAGTTGCTTCCAAGGGTCCCATGAGATGGAGGCTGCCCCTACGTCCTGTGACACTTTCACAAATTAGAATGTATATCAACCATAGGCACCCGGGACCAGCTCTCCAAACAGGACTGTTTGAGTCCATATTCTAATGGGTGGCACTAGAGCAGATTATGCTTAGTGAATCTAGCCAATCCCTAAAAAACAAATACCAAATGTCTTCTTTGATATAATGAGAGCAACTAAGAATAGAGCAGGGAGGAAGAGCAGGAAGAAAAGATTAACATTAAACAGAGACATGAGGTGGGAGGGAAAGAGAGAGAAAAGGGGAATTGAATGGAAATGGAGGGAGACCCTCATTGTTATACTAAATTACATATTAGAGGTTGTGAATGGAATGGGAAAATAAACAAGGTGAGAAATGAATTACAGTAGATGGGGTGGACAGAGAAGATCTGAGGGGAGGGGAGGGGGGATAGTAGAGGATAGGAACGGTAGCAGAATACAACAATTACTAGTATGGAATTATGTAAAAATGTGGATGTGTAACCGATGTGATTCTTCAATCTGTATCTGGGGTAAAAATGGGAGTTCATAAATCACTTGAAGCTAATGTATGCTAATGTATGAATATGTTATGTCAAAAGATTTGTAAGGTTTTGAACAACCAATAATAAAAAAAAGAACAGAGAGGCTGATTCAGTAACAACCTTTCATCCTGACCAGGTTGTTTGCCATGGAAGTTGACTTTTGCTCTCTCAGGTCCTTCAGTGGTGCCTATATCTTCTCCAGGGATCACTTCTGCATGAAACTTTGAGTTTTTCAACAGGTGGAAGATTCACTACATTCCTCTATTTTAGGACCAACACTGTCCCTGCTCTTCTGTAAAGTTAGATTGAGGGAACAGTGTATCGTTTCGCTTAATAACAGGTTTGATTTGGGTTAGGAATCATTCTGCTTGATGAATAATGGTATTGGGAACCTGTGATATTTATAAGAATATATAGGTGAAATATAAGTATGAAAACAGAAATCTAGGTAAGATTGGAATCCCACTAGAGCATTGCGCTCTTGATTGGGATACTTAGCTTTGATACATGTTCTGCATAGATGTTTCAGATAAATCAATAATCAATGGCATAGGACCTTGTACCTTGGATGATTGAATGTAGAAGTGAGTATCCACTCAAACTGGGATAGTCGGTAGGATTAGGAAGATATTCTGTAGGTTTCAGAAGAAGAGTGAGTACAGGAATTGTAATAAAAGTTCTTTAGCAATAGGGTATCACATAGACAGTGAATGTAAATGTCAGCACATGTGAAGTGTTAGTCAAAATTGTGAACTGGTGAAAATATTTAGGAAAGCAGACATCAATAGAGACATTAGGAAATCAGGGAAAGTATAAAGTGAGTGATAGGATTAGACATTTGCAACAGGGCTGAGGTTGAATATATAGTCTTAGGAAGAAACAAATATGTTGTCATAAATAGGATTGACATTTGAGAGCATTAGGCAACCTGGACATGAATGTTTTTAGTAATCCATGCTCACTTTCCATTTAGGCTTTGGTACAATCATAAGTGTGACCTCTGCTTTTTGTGTCCAGAATATTACTGTGATAAATGCATACGTAGATAAGGTGACATGAGTATTTCTTCCACCATTTCTGGGAGCAACATTTTGAAGACGAATAAATTAGTATTGGGGTTACAAATAGATGTACCCTGTGTCTATGAATGTAGAGATAATGCATGAATAGACCATACTGTGAATAAATAATATAATTGGTTCCAACTTTAAATAAAGGATTGAATTGATATCTGAATATATACAGAAAATCTTATATTGATATACAATTATTCATTCCAACCAGTAATACATCTAATGGTAATATTAGGGTTATGTTTTATCATGAAGAGTGTGTGAGTTTTGCTTCAAAATGATTATGGAAATCAAAAATAATGTGTTTGAAATGAAGTCTCATGAAAAGACCAGTCAAGAAACCTGGAGGAATACATGTGTTCTGAATCAGTAAATGATTGAAAGTGAATCAAATGCCTATAAATTTGTGAACTTATGGATGAAATATATGTCCTATGATGTTCGTAAACTGTAGAAATTCTATTGTACCAGTGTTGAATAAAATGAACTTCAAAATACACATCATGTCCCATAGGAATCTACTTGCATTGATGTTAAACAGGGTCAGTTAATGTAGAAATATTAGGATTGTATGCACCATTCACTGAAGTTAGTTTTCAGTAATAGGAAACAAATATGTATTTCAGGTGGATGAATATTTCTGAGAATAATCTTGTGAAATGTTGATTATAAATCCACATACATGAACATGAATGAATTTAGGTAGTGTATATAAGACACATATATTTATGAACATGAATGAATTTAGGTAGTGTATATAAGACACATATATTTTATATTTGGAAAAATTTGGAGAATATATATATATATATATATATATATATATATATATATATATATATTAAAAAACACAGACAATAAAATGTAGCAATATATATGCTAATCGAAATTCTTCATGAAATGTACATCAGCCACAGATGCAAAAATATTTATTTTACCGAACATCGATTTATGTATAATGTTGTTCTACTAGGAGGCTCACCCATAGGTTGAATTTTCAGTTCCAACAGAGTTTAGGAGGAGTGATCTCTTCTCACAATTTGTATTTGCCAAGTCAGACACCTCAGAAGAATATACGTGTGATACCAGGTAAGATTCTATATGTGCATATAAAAATACATGTGCTTAATTGGCTACAGAGAAAGGGAGACAGGTATTCACATATTTGTTAACTTTAAAAACATGTGGAGAACTATTTCAGTTAAAAATTAGCTAGATTTATAACACCTACCCTATATCATTCAAAAGGCAAGTCCAACTATACACCATGCCTCCTCTGTACTGCTTGTATTTCCATTCTGTTTGGATTATTTTTCTCCATCATATTAGGATTAGTAGTCAGAGTCTAGTAGGTTATGGTTTAGTGTCAGGTGTCCGGGCCGGCTGGACACTTCAACGTGGGCGTTGAACCTTGTTGGGGAGGAATGAAGGGACAAGAGTGATGAGAGAAGACAGCAAGACAACAGTTCTGATCATGCTGAAAACTTTTATAGTTCTCACAGTGTATTTATATGCTGCGGATGAGAAAGCTCTCTTATCGGCAGTTGCTGGATGTCTTCACAGGGTGAGATAACCTCAGGATATTTTAGGAAGACGGATAGCCGCAGGATGTCTCAGGGTGATAGATGGCTGCGGGATGTCTCCCAGACAGGAAATCTCGCAGGGGTCTATTTCTTGTAAGTGTCAGGCTATTCTTTGAAGGAGAACTTCCTTCTAGCCCCTGACATCTTCCCCCTTTCTTATATAAAATATTTGACCATACCTTACAGGCCAATATTTTAGGGGGTTATAGAGGCTCTGTTTCTCTAACAGGCCTTAGAATATCTCCTGATCTGATCGAGCATGTTTACTAGGAGATTTCGTGGTGGCCTAGGCATGTTTTTTAAGGAGACGGCTTTGAGGGGGAAGCATGCCAACTGCCATGCACCAGAGCGTGTCACTCAGAAGACTTGGGTTTTGGGAACCATGGATCCATCCTCCTGCAGTCCTTCCTGCACCCTCTGTTATTATGGCCTAACGTCCTCACTACATGGGTGTGTCCTCCCCCAAACAGAGGGGCCCATGGAGGACGAACCCTTATGGCAAGGGCAGAAGATGGTTGGTCAGAGGTGTTACTTAGAGTTTTATATAAGAAAGCGAGATCTGTGGGCATGTAACCTTAAGAAATAAGCTTGTGAGGAGGGTAGAACATCCTTTTAAATGTTGGCAGCACGGTCTTCCATATCCAGGCGATGATAGTGGACCTGTAGGGGCTTACAGGCAAAAATATTAATCTGTTCTTTAATAAATTGTAACAGCCTGTTTATAATGCAGGGTCCTAGGGACACCATTAAAAGTAAACCCAACAAAGGGCCTAATAGGGGAAGAAGATAGGGCAGAAATCCATTAAGCCCAGTCCAGAGGGGATTTTCAAATATTTCCCTTCGTCTCTTTTCTAGATCTTCTTGAAGCTGCTTAATTTTAGTGCATACTATGCCAGAATTATTGGCATAAATGCAGCATCATTCCCCTAAGGCCAAGCAAATACCTCCCTGGTTAGCTGTCAGCAAATTTAAGCCTCGTCTTTTTTGAAGGAACACTTCTGCCAGGGAGTCTATTTGGTCCTGCAAATCTTTAATGGTTCATGATAGAGTTTTTATCAGTTGTTACTGATAGAGTTTATAATTTGTTGAGACAGGCGATGGTAAGAGTGAATAGACGTGCCTAAGCCAGTGTACCTGTGCCCACAGGAACTGTTATTCCAAGGCTGGCAGATTGTTGGCTGCATCTGAAAAAGAAGAAATTTTGTCCTCATGAGGAGTCCCTCTGTCCCTGTTTTGAGGTAAGTCATTAACCTGTTTAACCAGGAGTTCTGGTAACCATCTTGGGGCTGTTTGATCTTGGTCCAAAACATAAGCTGAGCCTCCTCCCCAGATGAGGACAGGATCTGGGCCTTTTTATTTATTTGTAAGGGGATTGTGTCACATAACAGGTGGGCGAACAGAATTGGACGAGGGATGGCAGTGTCTGTCTGCTGCCAAATGGCCTTCATTGTCTAGGGTAAGAAAAATAAGGGCAAATAATGCATTGTTAAGGCGATGCCTGGGTGTGGTAAATACAAGGGAGGAAGCCTTAAGGAGGGTTAGCCAAGTTTTTAAGTTAAGGTGGGCAAGTTCCACAATGCCTTGGCCCTGAGGGTTGTATGGAATTCCAGGAGTATGACAAATTTGCAAGGTTGCACAAAACTGTTTAAACTTGGCAATGGTATATGTAGGATAAATATCTGTTTTAATATGTATTGGTTTACCCATAACAGAAAAGGCTGAAACAAGATGAGAAAGGACATCTTTGGTAGCCTCTCCAGAATGTGGTGATGCAAAAATAAAGCCGCTGAAGGTATCTACAGAAATGTGTATATATATTTGGCTATTACAAATTCAAGAAAATGAGTAACATCCATTTGCCAAAACTGATCGGGCAGTAATCCTCGGGGGTTAACTCTCAAGTGTTGAATGGGGAGGGAGGCAGCGCAACTAGGGCATGCTTTTACTATTTCTCGTGCCTGTTGCCTGGTAATTTTACAAAGTAATCAAAGGCTCTGGAAATTTAAATGGTGTAGATTGTGTAACTCCGTGGCCTTTTGAATGGAGCCAACAAAAATTGGAAAGATGGAACGAGTTGCTGCATCAGCTTGGGCATTACCTTGAATTAGAGGGCTGGAAAGATCAGAGTGTGCCCTTATGTGTCCTAAGAAAAATGGGTGTTGTCTGACCTGAATTAGCTGCTGAAGCTGGTGAAACAGAAAGGCCGCATTGTTAGAAGCCTTAATGGGGGGTGAAATCACCAGCAGGTGCACAGAATGAGCAATGTAGCCACTGTCTTTATAAATATTAACAGGATTATAAAAAATGTTATAAAAACTTGTGTTATGTCAAACAATTCCACAAACTGTGGTGACTGATAGACAGTATCAAAGGTGGTAGGCTGGTTATTGACAACAAAGACCGCTCGGCCATTACAGGAACCATCTGTAAAGACAGTAAGGGCTTGAGGAATGGGAGCATTTTGAGAAATTTCAGGAAAAATAAATGGATGTAACTGGACAAAATGTAAAGGGGGGTCATTGGGGAGGTGGTGGTCAATTGTTCCCAAAAGCCTGATAGGGAAATACCTCATTCATCCCTTGTCTCTAGTAAAAATTGGGTTTGGTCCTTAGTATATGGAATAAAAATATTATCAGGGTCTTTGCCAAAATGTTGTAGAGAAATCAAATGACCTTTAAAAATAATAGAAGTTACCTGAGCAAGATAAACAGTAATAACCTTCGAGGATGTGGTGGGTAAATGGACCCAAAACAAGGGGCAGTCTTTATTTTTAAAATGTGGATCTCGCTGCCAAAATATTCCTGTGGGTGTATGAGGAGTGTGTAAAATAACCAGAACCAGAGGAAGGTTATAAGAAATTTGTGTAACAAATTGTTGGGCAATGGCTTCTGTGACTTGGTTTAATGCCTGTTATGCCTTGGGAGTAAGATTTTGAGGGGAGGAGGGGTGGGAATTACCTCTCAAAATATCATTAAGGGTCAAAAGTACACAAGTGCATAATTTTAAATATGTTATTAGCCATTGAATATGCCTCAGTAATTTCTGAAAATCTTTAAGGGTGTGAAGATGGTCCACACGTAGTTGTATTTTAGAAATTTGGATCTGATTTCTGTAGAATTTTAAGGCCCAAACTTTTATAAGAGTCCTGTGTTTGTACCTTATTAGGAGCTATCTGTAGTCCCAAGGTAGTGAGGATTTTGTAAAAGTCCAAGTAACAATTATTAAGATCATGGGTATTAGGTGCAGCAATTAACAAATCATCCATGTAATGTAAAATATAAATTTGTGGCCCTCGCTCTCTCACAGGGTCTACTTCTTGAGCAACGTATTTTTGGCAAAGAGTAGGGATTTTGGCCATACCTTGGGGAAGAACCTTCCATTGTAGTCTCTGCATAGGGCCCTGAATATTAATGCAAGAAAGACTAAAGGCAAAATAGGGTCTATCCACAGGATGCAAAGGAATGGTAAAAAAGCAATCTTTTAAGTCCATAACCATTTTACAATAGTTTTTGGAAATAGCCACTGGTGTGGGAATGTCTGGCTGTAGTGCTCCCATCGGGAGTATAACTTTATTAATGGCACACAAATCTTGTAAAAGGCGCCACTTGCCTGATTTTTTCTTGATAACAAAAATAGGAGTGTACGATGGTGAGGTTGAGGGCTCTACATGGCGGGCTGCCAGCTGTTCCTTCACTAACATGGAGGCAGCCTCCAAATTTTCTTGGGTAAGGGGCCACTGATCCACCCACACAAGAGTCTGAGTCTCCCAAATAATTTTATCTCCATGGGAACAGGAGGGTCAGGAACCGACACTAAAAATCCAAATATCCAAGTCCATATGTATTTTTTTTTTATTGGTTGTATAGGCTCCACCAATCCTTGTCTCAGCCTCCCAAGGCCTGTACCAGGGACAAAATTCATACGGAGCATTTGATGAGTCACCATGGAATTGGGACTGGCAAGAATAACTTCTATTTGACTCAAAATATCTCCAGCCCATAGGTAAACAGGGAGGTCAGGAACAACGAAAGAAGTGACAGTTCCCTTATTACCCTCTTTATCAGTCCAGCTAAGAGCAGTAGAGCTGACCAGAGGATTTTTTGACTTTCCTATCCCTTTAAGGTCAGTCAAGGATGGGGTGAGGGGCCAACCTGATCGCCAGTATTTTTGAGAAATAATTGTCGCATCAGCTCCAGTAACTACAATTGCTTGGTATTCCTTTCCTTCAATAAGTAAGGTAAGGGTGTGTCTAATATGAGAAATGGGATGAACCCAATATACCTCAGAGGAGCCCAAGGAGGCAGTCCCCCACAGTAGGTTTGGGAGGTGGAAATGCCCCTTAATCTAAGGGAAGAAGTATTAATTGTGCAAGACTTTTTCCTCCTGGGATGGCCGCAACTCTATTAATAACTGTGGCCATTATTTTTATTTCTCCAGTGAAATCATTATCATTAATGCCAGGGAAGACCTGAACACCTTGTAAGGTAGTAGAGGCTCTTCCAAGAATAAGGGCACACGTATGAGATGGAGGGGCACCCATAATTCCAGTTGGTATTATCTGGGGCCCTTGCATTGAGTCTAATATTGTATCAGTGGTGGCACAGAGGTCCAATCCTGCACTGCCTGGAGTGGGTAGTTGGAGGGAGCCAATTGTGGAGAAGGATTTTGAGGTAGGTTGGGAGTTTGGGAGGGAACAAACCTCATTGCCCCAGGGAGTTTCTTGAGAAGTAGGAAGAAATAGGCTGTCTGAGGGCATTTGTCATTGATCTACACTCACTGGCCCAGTGATGACCTTTACCATATCAAGGACAAAGTGTAGCTGGGGTCGGTTTAGCTCCAGTTTGAGGAGACACTATTCTTACTCTTTGTTTGCCTGTCGGACACCTGCGTGCAAAATGGCCTGGTTGTTTACAAGTAAAGCAAGTACTTGAGCCAGTATTGTAAAAGGCCTTGGTAAATGCGGCACTAATTTGAGACCCATGGCATGGGCTGCACCCACGCCTGCACAGATTCTAATAAAGTCAGAAAGTTTCCCTTTATCCTTATGATGTCGAAGAACATCCTGACATGCCGGGTTGACATTTTCAAAGGCAACATGTTTTACAAAGGTGCTTTCGCTTTCGCTTGGTCCAAGCAAGCATTCCACAGCTAGGTAAAGCCGGGGAACAAAGTCGCTATAAGGCTCATCGGGCCCTTGTCGAGTTCTTGCCAGGGAAGTGATAGCCGAGGCCCTTTCAGGGAGGCGTCTAAAAGCAACTAAGCCAGCCATCTAAATCTGCGCAAAAAGTCCAGCAGGGAAACGTGCCCGTTTAGTTTTAGTGTCAAAAGTTGCATTGCCCACTAGCTTAACATAAGTCCAGGATTTAGAGGAGGCCTTTGTTAATTTTTTTTGAGTAGTTTCTGACAGGGCTCTTTGAAATCTGCATTCCATAGCAGGAAGTCTCCGGCACTGAGGGCAGCTAGGTCTAAAAATTTCCAATCATTGGGAGTAAGAAATTGTGTGCTGCAGCTTTCTAATAAAGCCAACGTATAGGGCACAGTGGGGCCATAGTGAGCACAAGCCTTTTTAAGTTTTTCAAGAAAATGGAGGCTAAATTTTTTGTAGACACTCTGGGTTCCTTCCTGCCTAGGGGTGAACTCCTCATCCTCTAAGTCCTGATCTCCTTGATCCATTTCCCCCGCTTCCTCCTCTTTTTCCTCTTCTAAGTCTTTGACCTCAGCCTGGGCAGGCTTATCTATCTGACTGGTGGTGACTGGAAGGCGAGCACAGGCCGATGGAGCGGCTTCGCCTTTGTATTAGACCACTGTGGGCCAGCTTGTGTTGACTCCATTCCTAAGGCTAATGAAGAGAGCTCAGAGTCAAGGGATCTTTATTCTTTTAAAAATTGGATCTGTTCCTGTCCATGTTGGAGAGACTCTCTCAAGGGAGCCAGGTTAGGCAAGGGAAGTGGGGAAAAAATATCTGGGGGGACATTTGGCCCCTGAAGGGCCAGAGCACAAAAGGCAGGAGGGATATAGGAGGGAGGGGAATGTGTAAGTCCTATAGTCTGTGGCAGGGTCCTGAGAGGTGGAGAGTCTTCTGAATGGTAGCGAGCTGCTTCCTTCTCCAAGGTAGCCTCCTCCCCAGGGGTCAATGTTTCTCCGGGATTTAAAACTGCATAAAGGCGGTTGGAAACCATTGGAGCCTTATTCATTAGGGTGGGATTTTGAGGAAGATCAGGAAGGTCCCAGGGTCCTGGGGAGACTAAGAAGGGTCTATGTCTATACTAACTGATGGGCATGCCGAGAAGGGTCGAGAGGTCTTTTGCATAGTCTCTTCCCCAATCCTGACAAGTATTAAGGTACCATTGTCAAAGGGTGAACTTTTAAGAATTTCACTAATTTATTTCCAGAAAGAAAAGGTAGGAACAGGCACTTTTTCTGGGCCAAAGGATTCATAATAATCTTTTAAAATGTCTCCTACTCTAAGCCATCTTTTACCATCAATGGTACCTTCAAGGGGAAACCATGGAAAAAATTCTTCGATGTATGAAAAGAAAAATATTAAGTCATTTTTCTTAACACGTGCCCCCCATGTATTTAAGGATTCCTTGTGGCCTGACAAAAACAAATCATGTGACGAAACTGCTTGTCCCATGGTGGGTCACTCACTGTGCGTCATCCCCACTCTCCTCCTGGATCTGTCTCTCAGTGGTGTCTGCTGAGGCAATCGCGAGCTCCACTTGTCCAAATCTTCCAGGAGGACAGGGTTCCCCCTCAGTCAAAGGCTCGAGCCCCAGTCGTTGGGCGCCAGTTGTCCTGGCCTGCAGGACACATCAAAGTGGGTAGCAAACCTAGGTGGGGAGGAATGAAGGGACAAGAGACACGAGAGATGACAGCAAGACAAAAGTTCTGATCAAGGTGCAAACTTTTATTGTTCACACAGAGGAATTTATATGCTGGAGATTTGAAAGCTCTCTTATCAGCAGTTCCTGGATGTCTTCACAAGGTGAGATAACCTCAGGATATTTCAGGAAGACAGATGGCCACAGGATGTCTCAGGAACACAGATGACTACAGGATGTCTCCCAGACAGGATGTCTCCCTGGGGGCTGTTTCTTGTAAGTGTCAGACTATTCTTTGAAGGAGAATTCCTTCTACCCCTTACAGTCAGGGATTCAGTATTTCAAATGGAAAATTGGAGAAAGAATCCAATGTGTATGCAAATATGTGCTACCCAAAAATCTTCCCACTCTCATCCAGAACAATGCCTTGACATTACCTTCACCCCAAGTAAGACACAATTAGAGGAGAAGAGTTAGAAAATCTGTGAATACCCATCACGAATGGAAAATGCTCAGGAGTTCACAACCTTGGAGGTGGTAGAGGAGTTTCCAAATGTAAGGGAGAGGGTAAAACTCCACAAACATGGAGCTCTGCTAGACTAAAGACTTTTTGAGAAACTGCCTCTGAGGTTGGGCACTTGAAATATATGTTGTTGTCAGGAGCTTTAGCTCCCTTTGTAGTGAGACCATCAAGCTGGGTCTGCATGTATGTGACCTGGAGGACATGGTTTCTTATTTTCCAAAGGACATGAGGCAGCAGTGCTGAATTCTCTCTTTGTAGGTAAACTGTTGTCACTGAGTGCTAAGTGTCTTCCAGTTTGGAAGCCATTTGCTCATCCTCCAATTTTGTTGTGTTTCTTGCAGCTGCACTGGGAGTTTGGTATTTGCTTCATGAAATACGAAGAGTTCAACTGGGACACAGTACTGGAGGGAGTTCTGTCACATGTGATGGGTAAGGGTCTGCGGGAGAATGCACCAACCAGGCTTCTATCCCACATAGCTTGCCCCCTTCACAATAGCAATCTGATTCTAAACATTGCACTGAAACCTCTCCATATAACAACATACCTTTACATACAAGGGTCTGGGGGCTGCACCATGTCAGTCACAAACCATTTGAAAGCCAATGGCAGATCCACATCACCCAACCACAAATGTTTTAACACACACCTTCACACCACTTCTCTAGGCCGACTACTCAGCAGGGTCCAAATTACTGCCATCTCTGTTCTACACCATTTTCCTGAAACCCAATCAAACAGGCACTGTCTGGTATACTCGTGATCATCAATAGAACATCCAAAGATTCTACAGTGCAAAGTGGTCATGGGAATTTCAAAAATTTCATGGTAATTATCAGACATTTTTCAAGGATGAAGTTGGAGGCACTGTGGGTTTCAATTCATTCAGGAACCATTAAATGGAGAGGAAGCTCATTTCATTGAAAATTCTGGAGAATTCTAACAGGCAAGGCTTCCCAAAGACAGGCAAAAAGGTCACATAAAGCCAGGCGTTTGAGGTCTACAATGTGTGGTCCATGTGTGTTTTGACTTGCAACTATGGCTGCCAATTCTTTAAGAATAAAATTATGTGATATTCTTCCTGAGATTCCCAGTGCTCTGTGAAAAGCCACCCTGGGCCTAGATCTCAGTTTCCAAGGGCAACTCTCATGTGTGGCATCCTAAAATCCCAACACAATACATGGCAATACTTCTTTGAGGTCCATTCCAAAACTCAGTCTCTAAGGGGAATCACACCAGTGTTCAAGACCAGGTGGACCCATCATCTTTTCCAACAGCCACAAAAATGACCACAATTAAAACCAAAACACTTCCACATGGCCCTCATCTTCTTTCATATCGACACTCATCATAACCTCAGGCTGTAGTTTTTCATGAGGGGCACAGCCAAGGACAGTATCCAAAATAAGGTCCCTTGCCCACATTTGCCTAAAGTCAATGTGGCTGGGAAACCCTTCTAGTGAACCAGGAGTGATCAAAGAGGCCTGCCCTTAATACTGCTCTGATTCTCCATTTTGAGGCCTAATGAATGTGGAGTTTAGATTCTTTATGTTAATTGGAGTCATGAGAAACCTATGAACGTATGATCTAGTCTCTGCAGGGCTTTGAAGAACTCATTTGACCCAAAGGTTCCCTATTCTCATAGATGGACGTCAGGAACCTTACAGAGGAAGGTGAGAGACTTCATCCACAATGACTGCTCTTTTGGCTCTTTTGGGTTTGGATGCAAACGTGGGATGCTTCTTCAGATCCATCAGGTGCTAAGAATCTAAGCCATAGCCTCACACAGGGCCAAGAGGCTGATTCAGACACATCCCTTTCCAAAGCAATTAAGCAAGGAGCCACAGATGATGCCCATTCATTTCCATTTGAAAACTCTTTTCTTCAGGCTTCCCAAAGGGGTGGCCTGAGGCAAAAAACTTCCTGACATTCAGAGCAACAGAACAATAGGTAATTAAAAGTACCCAAGCAGGGTTTCTTCACTGAGACTTGTCAGAAGCCAGTGGTGAGCCACTATCTGTTTTCTCATACAAGCCCCCTCTTCAGAGCTTTCCTGGCATATGGCCATTCTCACATCTGTAGGTACCAAGATAGGCTGACTCTGTCCTTGGTAATTCAAAACTAGTGACACCACTGGGAGTGGGAGTGGGACTGGCTCTGTGTGCCTGGATTCCTGGATGCCAATTTCCATTACCGAGGAAGTGAGGTGAGGTCACTTCCTTCAGGATCTGAATGAGGTCACTGCCTTGGCAACCACTTTGTCCTAACAGTTGCTTCCAAGGGTCCCATGAGATGGAGGCTTACCCTACTTAATGTGACAATTTCACAAGTTAAAATGGTATATCAACCATTGGCACCCGGGAACAGCTCTCCATACAGGCCTGATTTGGTCCATCTTCTCTACATTAAGAAGAGAGAAGCTGATTAAGACACAACCCTACATCCTGACCAGGTTGTTTGCCATGGAAGATGACTTGTGGTCTCTCAGGTCCTTCATAGCTGCCTACATATTCTCCAGGGATACTTTCAGCATGGACCTTTTAAGTTCTCAGCAGGTAGAGGATCCCTACATTTCAGTATTATAAGACCACCTCTGTCCCTGCTCTTCTGTAAAGTAAGATTGAGGGAACACTGTATGTTTAGGGTTAATAACAGGTTCAATTTGGATTAGGAATCATTTTCTGGATGAATAATGGTATTGGCAACCTGCGAAATTTATAAGAATATAGAGGTGAACTGTGTGTATGAAAATAGAAATCCAAGTAAGATTGGAAGCCCAGAAGTGCATTGGGCTCTTGATTGTGATACTGAGCATTGAATTACATTCTGCACAGATGTCTCAGATAAATTGATATACAATGGCATAGGACATTGTACCTTGGATGATTGAATGTAGAAGCGAACATCCAGTCAAAAAGGGATAGTCAGTAGGAATAGGAAGATAGTAGGTAGGTACAGGAAGAAGGGTGAGTGTATGATTTGGAACAAAATTTCTTTAGCAACAGGGTTTCGGATAGAAAATGAATTTAAATGTCAGCACATGTGAAGAGTCTGTCACAATGATGAAGTGGGAAAAATATGTAGGTAAGCAGATATCAATAGAGACATTATGAAATCAGAGTTGACTTTGAATATGCAATCTTAGGAAGAAACAAATATGTAGTCATCAATAGGATTGACATTTGAGAGCATAAGTAATCTTGGACATGGATGATTTTAGTAATCCATGTTAATTTTCCATTTTGGCTTTGGTACAATCATAAATGTGAACTTTGAATTTAGTGTCCAGAATATTTCTGTGAATAAATGTATATGTAGATCAGGTGACATGAGTATTTCTTCCACCATTTCTGGGAGCAATATTGACTGACAACTTCTGATTGATAGGTACAGATTCTTTATGTGAATTGGAATCATGAGAAACCCAAGCACCTCTTCAGGGATTGAAGTACTCATATGACCCAAAGGATCCCTATTCTCAATTGATGGAGGTCAGGAATCTAACAGAGGAAGGGAAGATACTTCATCCAAAATGACTGAACTTTTTGCCATTTTGGTTTTGGATGCACACATGGGATCTTTCTTTAGATCCATCAGGTGCTGAGAATCTAAGTCACAGCCTCACACAGGGCCAATAGGCTGATTCAGACACATCCCTTTCCAAAGAAATTTAGCAAAGAGCCATAGGTGATGCCCATTCATTTCCATTTGAAAACTGTTTTCTTCTGGCTTTACAAAGGGTTAGCCTGAGGTAAAGAACTTCCTGACATTCAGGGCAACAGAAAAATAGGTAAGCAAAAGGCCCAAAGCAGGGTTTCTGCACTGAGACTTTCCTGGTCACACTGTCCCTGCTCTTCTGTAAAGTTAGATTGAGGGAACAGTGTATGGTTAGGGTTAATAACACGTTCGATTTGGGTTAGGAATCATTCTGCAGGATGAATATTCGTACTGGGAATCTGCAATAATTACAAGAATATATAGGTAAAATAAAAGTATGAAAACAGAAATCTAGGCAAGATTTGAAGCTCAGATGGGCATTGGGCCCTTGAGTGGGTTACTTAGCTTTGAATTATGTTCTGCACAGATGTCTCAGATAAATCGATATACAATGACATAGGACCTTGTACCTTGGATGATTGAAAGTTGAAGAGAACATCCAGTCACAAAGGGAAAGTCCGTAGGTTTAGGACGATAGTCTCTAGGTTTAGAAACAACAATGACTATAGGATTTGGACCAAACGTTCTTTAGCAATTGGTTTTCAATAAGAGAGTGAATGTAAATATCAGCACATGTGAAGAGTCAGACACAATGATGAAATGGGGAAAATATGTAGGAAAGCAGATATCAATAGAGACATTAACAAATCAGGCAATGTATAAAGTGAGGGATAGGATTAGACATTTTCAACAGGGTTGAGTTTGAATATATAATCTTAGAAAGAAACAAATACATAGGATTTATCAATAGGATTTACATTTTAGAGCATTAAGCAACCGGGACATGGATATTTTTAGTAATCCATGCTCACTTTCCTTTTAGGCTTTGCTACAATCATAAGAGTGACTTTTGCTTTCTGTGTCCAGAATATTACTGTGTTAAAATTTATATGTAGATCAGGTGACATGAGCATTTCTTCCACCATTACTGGGAGCAATATTTTGAAGACGTATAAATATTGGGGGAACAAAGTGGAGTACCCTGTGTCAATGGATATAGAAATAATGTATGAATAGACGATACTGTGAATAAATAATATAACTGGTTCCAACTTTAAATAGTGGATTGATTTGATATCTGAAAATATACTGGAAATCTTAAACTGATATTCATACATTCACTACAACCAGGTATACATCTAACGGTAATATTAGGGTTATGGTTTATCATGAAGAGTGTGTGAGTTTTGCTTCAAATATGATTATGAAAATCAAAAATAATGTGTTTGGAAAGAAGTCTCATGACAAGACCAGTCAAGAACACTGGAGGAATATATGTGTTCTGAAGCAGGAGGTGATTGAAATTGAAACAAATGCCTATAAATTTGTGAACTTGTGGATGAAAGATATATCATATGATGTGCATAAACTGAAGAAATAGTAATGTACCACTGTTTAATAAAAATGAACCGCAAAATACACATCATGTCCCATAGGAAAATGCTTGCATTGATGTTGAACTTGGTTTTACTGTAGAAATATTAGGATTTGTGTGCACCATTCACTGAAGTTAGTCTTCAGTACTAGGAAACAAATCTGTATTTAAGGTGGATGAATATTTCTGAGAATAATCTTGTGAAAAGTTGATCATAAATCCACATACATAAATATGAATGATTTTATGGAGTGTATAATAAGATTCATATATTTCATATTTTGAAAAATTTGGAGAGTATATATATATATATATATAAATAAATATATACACACACACAGACACACACACACACACACAGAGACAGACATTTAAACTAGCAATATATTTGCCAATTGAAATTCATCATGAAATATGTAACATCCACAGGTGCAAAAATATTGATTTCACTGAAAATGGATCTATATATAATGTTGTTCTAATAACAAGCTCACCCATAGGTTGAATTCTCAATTCCAACAGTGTTTAAGAGGAGTGATCTCTTCTCATAACTTGTATATGCCTAGTCAGCAACCTCACAAAAATGTACGTTTGATAACAGGTAGGATTCTATATGTGCATATAAAAATACATGTGCTGAATAGTCTACAGAGAAAGGAGACACCAATTTGTTGAGAGCCACAGCTTAAGGGGCCCCAT
Organism: Callospermophilus lateralis; assembly: GCF_048772815.1. NCBI lineage: Eukaryota > Metazoa > Chordata > Mammalia > Rodentia > Sciuridae > Callospermophilus > Callospermophilus lateralis. Next base: position 222,199 of record NW_027512990.1, on the reverse strand, counting down.
CAAACTTCCAGTTACCAGCAACATTCCCCTGCGAGATGATTATTGGCTCACAGCGGCCCCAGCAACATCTAGCTGATTGGCTCCTCTGTGGTGATGCACAATGGAGATGCTCATTGAGCTTTTTCCCCACTCTTTCCGACTGCCAGCTGATGATTGGCTCACAGCAGCCCCAGCAACATCAAGCTGATTGGCTCCTCTGCGATGATGCACATTGGGCAGTTTCCCTGCCCTTTCAGACCACAGAGCTGCTCATTGTGGGACTTTTTTGGCTCCACCCACCTGACCCAGCCATATGGCCTCAAGAGCAGGAGGATTGTGGGAGGTGGAGAGGCTTGTGGGTGTGACAGAAACTTTGCAAGGAAGCCAGTGGTGGCAGTTGGGCTCTGAGGGTTTTTCCTAAGGAGCTGTTTTGCTTGGCGTGTGTGGTTCTAAAAATAAACTTTGTTTCTTTTGAAAAGTCGCTCTTGAATCGTGCCCAGCCAGACTGCAGCATTTGGTAGCTCGCACGGGGAGCCACTGAGGGTAAGTGATAAGGTAAACTGCTAGCCCCTGAGGGAAGGGCGAGAGGATCGGTAGCCATTTTAAGATTCCTCTTTTGTTTTGCTTCACTTTTGTTGCCTGTCCATGGAGATGAGTGAGATGGATAAAAAACCGCTCACATCTGAGAAAAAAATTATTTACTTCTGAGGAACAGATAGGGAGAAAGGATGGATGCACATGTCAGTAGGATATAAAGGCTATAATGACTTTTTGTTGTTCCCTTTTTATTTTATTCTGTCTCGGTTTTGTTTGGCATCGTCTTGTTGGGTTGTATTATAGTAGAAATACAGGATCAGAAATTAGTAAAAAAACAAACTGAAAGAGTGTTAAGTAAATTGTTAGAGGAAGGAGGCACCTCAGTAAAGTCAAGAACAGTCAGGGCATACGTTGATACAATACAAAAATGTAGCCCATGGATTTTTAAGGAGTTGTTAAATATACCATAATGGAACCATCATGGTGAAGATTTAAAAGGGGGGAAAAGAACAGCCCAGGGACTCTGACAGTTGGCACATTGCCATTGAGGACGTTTATATCTGGTTTGCTTAGTCCAAAGACTTCAGATCAGACAAAGATAGAGGAACAAAGCTTAGGTCAGAAAAAGCCATCAGGGGCAAAGTTACAAAAGGAGACTGCTACTACCAACTTTCAATAACTAGAGGGCATAAGTGTCCAACCAACAGCGCCTCCTCTACAGGAGACTGTTACTAACACCTTTCTATCACCAGAGTATGTAAATGTCCAAATAACAAGGCCACCTCCATATGCTAGGAGGCCCCCAAACCCCGCAGTTGATAGTTCGGTTCCTGAGACAGGATCTCAAGTATTAACATGCCCTGTATTTGAGGTAGGAGGGCAGCGAATTCACCATGCTTTAAATTTCAAAATAGTGAAGCAGCTAAAAGGGGCTGTAACAACCTATGGTCCTCAAGTACCCTTCATTGTAAGCTTGGTCGAATCCATTAACAACTTGAATATGATGCCAGTAGATTGGGCTAATATGTGTAAAGCTGTGCTAAATGGAGGTCAATACCTTTTATGGAAGGTTGCCAATGAGGAATTTTGCAAGGAGACGGCTAGGTGAAATGCAGAAGCTGGTTATCCTCAGAGAAATCTAGATATGTTGTTAGGAAAGGGACCTTATGAGGACCAGCAGCAACAAATTGCATATGATCCTGGCGTATACGCACAAATTGCTGCAGAGGTGGTTAGGGCATGGAAGACTTTACAAGGACATGGAGATTTACAAGGTCAATTATCTAAGGTAATACAAGGAGCTAATGAATCTTACACTGAATTTGTAGATAGGCTTATTCAAACAGCTACAAGAGTTTTGGGGAATACAGAACAAGCAATGCCATTAATAAAAAACTGGCTTATGACCAAGCGAATCGTAGGTGCAGAGATATCACTAGACCATGGAAACATGAAGATTTAAACACATATATTAAATTATGTAAAGACATTAATGAATAAGAGGAAGTCATGGCAGCTGCAGTAAAACAGGCTTTAGATGCCAGAGACATCAATGAACAAGGGCAATTTGTGGCAGCTGCATTAAACAGGCTTAAGATGCAAGGCCAGGAACATGCTACAATTGTGAACAAACAGGACATTTTAAAAGGAATTGCTCCATAGGAAGAGGGTTTAACAAAAATAGGTACCAAAGGAGTAGAATACTGCGTATTTGCCCACGATGCCGTAGAGGGAGACATTGGGCTAATGAATGCCGTTCTCAAACCACCATAGAGGGTACTTCATTATCAAAAACGAACAAGGACTAGCTGTTTATCCACGATATCATGGAGAAAGGCACCGGGCTCCATTGCCAAAAAATGGACAGGGGAGCCCAATGCTCTGGGTCCCAAAACCACAAATATACGGAGCACTGGAGGAACCCAGCAACCCCATCAGTGTAGTGCCCAGGACACATTGTGCATGAGACGCCTCATCAGACAAATCAGAGGGAGCGCAGGGTTAGACATCTGCACCTCCGTCAGATCAGTACTAACTGTAGAGATGGGGGTTCAAATCATTCACACATGGTGAAAGGACCTCTTCTCAAAGGAACAGTAGGCTTATTATTGGGACGCAGCTCTTCTAATCTAAAAGGACTTATGATAAGTCCTTGGGTAATTGATCCCGATTATGAAGGTGAAATAAAATTTATAGCCAGTTCTCCAAAGGACATATCAGTAATTTCACCAGGAGATAGAATAGCACAGTTACTAATAATACTCAGTCTGCATGATAAATTTTCCAGTCGTGCTGTAGAAAGAGGTTCCAAGGGATTAGGCTCCACAGGTGTAGATTTGGTTATGCTTTCTTTAAATTTAGATTCTCGCCCCAGGCTAAAACTAAATATTCAAGGACATGAATTTAATGGGCTACTTGATACAGGTGCAGATGTTAGCATTGTCTCTCATCAAGAATGGCCAAAACATTGGCCATTACAACAATACACTCAAACACTTTGAGACCTAGGAGTGGCAACTAATCCCCATAGAAGTGCAATGGTATTGGATTGGAAGGATCCTGAAGAATGTGAAGGAACTATACAGCCATATGTATTGGATAATCTTCCCGTAAATTTATGGGGATGAGATGTCCTAGATCAATTAGGTTTGACATTAACAAATAACATCAATCAAAATGTACACACTATTATGGCTAGAGAAGGTTTTAGGAAAGGAAAAAGATTAGAAAAACAAGAACAAGGTATAGCAGCGCCAATACAAATAGACCAAGCAACAGACAGACATGGGTTGGATTTTCAGAAAGGGCCACTGAGACAATAAAAATTACTTGGAAATCAGAAAGACCAGTATGGCTTCTTCAGTGGACCCTGACTAAAGAAAAGATACAAGCAGCCCAGTTCCTGGTCAAACAACAATTAGCGGAAGAACATATACAACCTTCTGTATCTCCCCATTATACTTTCATTTCTGTCATCAAAAAGAAATCTGGTAAATGGAGATTATTGCAAGATTTAAGAGCCATTAATAATGAGATGGTTATTTTGGAACTGCTCAATCAAGGATTCCTCAATTGTCTGCTTTGCCAAAAACCTGGTATGTTTTAGTTATACATATTAAAGATTGTTTTTTTTTTCATTTCCAATTCTTCTTGAGGATAGTCCAAGTTTTGCATTTACTATCCCTGCACTGAATCATGAAGGTCCTGATCAGAGGTATGAGTGGAAAGTACTCCCTCAAGGGATGGCTAACAGCCCAACTATTTGTCATATTTATGTTAACAAAGTAATCCAGCCACTTAGAAATCAAAATCCTGAACTACAAATATTTCACAATATGGATGATGTGTTATTAGCACACAAGTTAAAAACCCATTGCTAGAATGTTATGCCACACTTACAAACTTATTAAAAAATTATAATCTAGGGATATCAATTGATAAAATACAATTAAATTTTCCAATTAATTATTTAGGAGTTCTATTATCCTCAACCATGGTCAGTCCACCAAAAATTCAAATACGAGTAGATCAACTCAAATCAATTAATGACTTTCAGAAGTTATTAGGAGACATTAATTGGATAAGGCCTTATCTAGGTATACCAACAGGACAGTTGGGACCTATATTTGATATCCTAAAAGGTCCATCTGATCCAAATTCACCCAGAATGTTAACGCCTGAAGCAATAAAGGCATTAAAAATCATTGAAACATATATGGGAAATATGCATTTGGATAGATTTGATAAAATAATGCCTTTATTATTTATTGTGCTACCAACAAAAAATATTCCTACAGGAGTATTTTGGCAAGAAGTTCCATTATTATGGATACATTTATCTTATTCTTCTAACACTATTATTACTAGGTATCCTGAGGCTGAGGGACAATTAATACTCATAGGAATAAAAGCAGCAAAGGGAGTGTTTGGAATTTCTCCCAATAAAATTATTACTCCATACACTATGAATCAAATTGATGAATTAGCTAATGAGTTAAATACTTGGGCAATAATCATGTGTAAATCTAATGTTTTATTTGATAACCACTTACCATCTAATCTTTTATTGTCTTTTGGGTCATTGCATCCTGTAATTTTTCCAAAAATTACGAGAAAACTCCTATCATGAATGCTCCAAATATATTCACTGATGGGTCAAATAATGGTACAGCAGCAATAGTTACACCTGATCAAATTTTTACATTTTTAGCACCCCAAAAATCAGCTCAAAAGGTAGAGCTTAATGCAGTATTATAAGCTTTTGTGATGTTTAAAGATTCTGTGTTTAATTTATTTTCCAATAGTCAGTATATAGTTAATGCTATAGTATCTCTTGAAGATGCTGGTAGGATTTCCCCTTCCTCTACTGTTTTCTCTTTCCTTTCCAGTATACAAAGTCTAATCTGGGACAGAAAATATCCATTCTTAATAGGACATATATGGGCACATACAGGATTGCCTGGAGCCCTTAGTTTGGGCAATGATTTAGCAGGTAAAACTACACATGACATACATACATATTTTCTGTACACTAGAAGAAGCTATAAATTTTCATAAAAAGTTCATTATCAATGCTAATACTTTACAAAAGCATTTTAAAATAACTAAGGAACAAGCTAGACAAATAATAAAACAATGTCAAAATTGTGTGACCATTTTACCACATTTTAATCTTAGAGTCAATCGTAGAGGATTGATACCTTACCATATATGGCAGATGGATGTCACACACTTGCCAGAATTTGGAAAATTAAAATATTTGCATGTTACAGTTGATACTTCTTCTGGATTTTTGATGGGCTCCCTTCATGGGGGAAAAAAACTAAAGATGTTATAGCTCATTGCTTACAAAAATTTGCCACTGTGGTCATTCCAAAGCAGTTAAAAACTGATAATGCCCCCGGTTATACTTCTACCTCTTTTAAACCATTTTGCTCATCATTTGGCATTACTCATATATCAGGAAACCCATACAATCCACAGGGACAAGCCATAGTTGAAAGAGCACATCACACTATTAAAATGTACTCATTAAAGTAAGAAGACAGAATTGGGAAGGGATATAAATTCCCCAAAGATAAACTTAAAATAACCCTTTTTACTCTAAACTTTTTAAATTTGGATTTTCAGGACTTAGTGCTGCAGAAAGGCATAAGTGTCCAAAAAATGTGTATAAGCCCGAGGTACTTTGGAAGGATATTCTAACAGGACAATGGAAAGGTCCTGACCCATTAATTTTCTGGAGTTGGAGGTCTGTTTGTGGGTTTCCACAGGAAGAACAGCAGCCGATTTGGATTCCAGAGAGATTAACTAAGATCCCAACCCAGTGATTGCCTGGAGTCGGGGGTCTGTTTATGTGTTTCCACAGGGAGAACAGCAGCCAATTTGGATTCCAGAGAGATTAACTGAAGCGATTTCGATAGACCAAAATAAGATGATTTGGCTCAAATCCATAACAGCTGATATCCAAACTCCAGTTTGGCTATCCTTACATCTGTGACAGAACAGGGATGCTTTTTTCAATATCTATTTTATTATTGCCCTTTCTCAAATCATGAAGTTCTCTTTTGTTTTTTTGAGCTCATACAGACCTAGGTTAATGTTTTGCTTATCAGTTCTATTTTTTGACTGTAGAGTTTTTAAACATTGCAATGATGATTTCACATGTAAAATGTTATAAGGCCTTTACTATTATATTATGTGTTGTATGTATTTATTATGTGTGCACACTTGTGTTTTGTGTTATATATTTGAATGTGCGTATGTCCATATATCACATAAGATGAGTGCTAATGAAATAATATATCCATTTTTTTTTATTCACGTGAATTAAATTGTTTAATTTAAATTGGGTAAACAACTGTTCAGGATTGTTTTAATATGTGAGAAAATAGGAGGTTAACAGACGTGTTTGTTTACTTTCACTTTTCCTTTTCATTATATTTAATTATTCTCTTCAAGATAACGTAAATTGTTAAGAAAATTGTTTTCTTTTAGTGCCTTCAGGAATGTTACAGAATTTTTTCTTTAGCCATTATTGCCAGAATTCCTATCTTCATCCCAGTGCCGGTGAAGACAAAGATAAAATCAATCTACAGATTCTGCAATAGCCATCACTGAACTGCTTGTAGAACTTGCCTGGATTATGTATCACTTGTATGCATTGTGAACTCACTTGTATGCATTGTGAACTCACTTGTATGCATTGTGAACTATCTGCTGGTGCAGCGAATTGTGGCAGTGTTGGGGTACTTATGCTGATGTTGTCATCAGTGATAGAATTTTTCCAATAGGAGCCATCAATTTACTTGGTGTATCTTCCCTATTCTCACTTGATAGAGGTCAGGAAACTTACAGAGGGAGGCGAAAGACTTCATCAGCAATGACTGCTCTTTTGGCAATTTTGGTTTTGGATGCACACATGGGATTTTTCTTTAGATCTATCAGGTTCTGAGAATCAAAGCCACAACCTCACACAGGGCCAAGAGGCTGATTCAGACACATCCCTTTCCAAAGTAATTAAGCAAAGAGCCACAGGTGATGCCCATTCATTTTAATTTGAAAACTGTTTTCTTCAGGCTCCACAAAGGGGTGGCCTGAGGCAAAGACATTCCTAACATTCAGGGCAAGGGAACCATAGGTAAGCAAATTGCCCAAAGCAGGGTTTCTCCACTGAGACTTTTCTGGTTACACTGATCTCTGAGGTTTCTGAGATGTTCCCATTCCCTTCAGCTATCCAGTACATGGCTATGTCACAGAGTTTGGAGGTGGTACATATCTTGGACACAAAACCATGAGCCTATTCTGGAGAGAGGCCAGAAATCAGGAGGTGAACAGGAACTTAGGAAGATAGCAGGTGTTGTCTATCCATAAGGCAAGCTGCAGTCCATTCATAAAAAGGGCAGAATAAATGCCTGGAAGCTTCCTACTAGTCAGGACACCTCCATTGATGTATTCGCTTTTCTAATAACTACAACCACGGACACAGTGGATACACAGACATAGAAAAACTCGCCTTCTCAAACGACTTACTAGAAACAGTCAACTCCAAACCAAACAAACAACCTTTGCTACCTATTCTCAGAACATGAGACAAAACCACGAACTCACACCCACACCCACTAAGGCACCTCATTCCCACAACAAGGTCTGTGACTATCCGGAGTGTCCTCTGACTGGTGGACCATACTATGTTCCCCCAAAATGGCCTGTCCTTTATCAGATCAGGTCCCTTTTGCCAACTCTGTTAAGTTGTCAGGAGCCAGCAATGAGCCACTACCTGCTTCCTCAGGAAAGGCCCCTCTTCAGAGTTCTCCTAGCATTTGGTCATCCTCACATCAGGAGGTACCAAAAAAGACTGACTCTGTCCTTGGAAAATTCAAACAAGTGTGCCCACTGGGAATGGGACTGGCACTGGCTCTGGGTGGCTGGCTTCCTGGATCCCAAGTTCAGAGAGTTCCATCACCAAGGAAGTGAGGTAGGTCACTTCCTTCAGGAACTGAATGAGGTCAATACCTTGGCAACCACTTTGTCCTAACAGTTGTTTACAAGGGTCCCATGAGATGGAGGCTTCCCCTACTTTCTATGACTCAGTCATAAGTTAGAATGGTATATCAACCACAGGCACCATGGAACAGCTCTCCACACAGGCCTGGTTTTGTCCATCTTCTCTACATTAAGAACAGAGCAACTGATTCAGACACAATACTTCATCCTGACCGGTTTTTTTGCCATGGAAGATGATTTTGTGCTCTCAGGTCCTTCATAGCTGCCTAAGTCTTCTCCAGGGATCATTTCTGCATGGACCTTTGAGGATTTCAGCAGGTGGAAGATCCCCTACATACCTGTATTGTAAGACCAACTGTGTCCCTGCTCTACTGTAAAGATAGATTGATGGAACAGTGTATGCTTAGGGTTAATAACAAGTTTGATTTGGCTTAGGAATCATTCTGTGCAATGAATAATGGTTTTGGGAACCTGCAATATTTACAAGAATATATAGGTGAAATATAAGTATGAACACAGAAATCTAGGTAAGATTTGACCCCCAGAAGTGCATTGGGCCCTTGATTGAAATACTCAGCTTTGAATTATATTCTGCACAGATGTCTCAGATAAATTGATATACAATGGCATAGGACCTTGTACCTTGGATGATTGAATGTCAAAAAGAACATCCAGTCAGAAGGATAGTCAGTAGGATTAGGAAGATATTCATAGGTTTAGAAAGCAGAGTGAGTATAGGATTTGAACCAAACATTCTATAACAGTAGGGTTTCGGGTAGAGAATGAATGTAAATATCAACACATGTGAAGAGCCAGTCACATTGATGAACTCTGGAAAGTATGTAGGAAACCATATATCAATAGAGACATTAGGAAATCAGGCAAAGTATAAAGTACGTGATAGGATCAGGCATTTTCAACAGTGTTGAGGTTGAATATATAATCTTAGGAAGAAACAAATATGTAGTCACCAATAAAATTGACATTTGATAGCATTAGGCAACCTGGACATAGATGTTTTTAGTAATCCATACTCACTTTCCATTTAGACTTCGGTACAAACATAAGTGTGACCTTTGCATTTTGTGAAAGAAGTCTCATGAAAAGACCAGTCATGAAACCCTGTGGAAAACATGTTTTCTGAATTAGGAAGTGATGAAAAGTAAAACAAAATGCCTATAAATTTCTGAACTAGTGAATTAAATATATATCCTATCATGTGCATTAACTGAAGAAAAAGAAATGTACCAGTATTGAATAAAAATGAATGACAAAATACACATCACGTCCCATAGGAATCTACTTGCATTGATATAAAACTGTGTCAGTTACTGCAGAAATATTAGGATTTGTATGCTCCATTTACTGTTAGTTTTCAGTAATAGGAATCAAATATGTAGTTCAGGTGGATGAATATTTCTCAGAATAATCTTGTGAAAAGTTGATTATTAATCCAAATACATGAATATGAATGAATTTACGAAGTGTATAATAAGACACATATATTTCATATTTTGAAAAATCTGTAGAGTGTGTGTGTATATATATATAAACATACACACACACACACACACACACACACACGCACGCACACAAACAGACATTAAAAAATAGCAATATATGCCAATTGAAATTCACCACGAAATATATGTCATCCACAGATCCAAGTAAATTTGTTTTACTGAACATGGATTCATGTATAATTTTATTGTACTAGGAAGCTCATCAATAGTTTGAATTTTCAGTTTCAACAGCGTTTAGGAGGAGTGATCTCTTCTCACAATTTGTGTCTGCCAAGTCAGCCACCTCACAAGAATGTATGTGTGGTACCAGGTAGGATTCTATATGTGCATATAAAAATACATGTGCTGAATAGGATACAGAGAAAGGTAGACAGGAATTCACATATTTGTTAACTTTAAAAACACATGGAGAACCATTTCAACAAAAAATTGACTAGATTTATAACTCCTACCCTATATAATGCAAAAGGCAATTCCAATGATACACCATTCCTCCTCTGAACTGCTTGTATTTCTATTCTGTTTGGGTTAATTTTCTCCATCATATTAGAATTAGTAGTCAGAGTCTAGTTGGCATGGGTTTGTGTCAGGGATTCAGTATTTTGAATGAAAATTTGGAAAATGATTCCAATGTTTATGCAAATATATGCTACAAAAGTATCTTCCCACTCTCATCCATAACAATGCCTTGAGATTACCTTGGCCCCAAGTTAGACACAATTAGAGGAGAAGAGTTAGAAAATCTGTGAATACATATCTGGAATCAAATATGCTCACGAGTTCACAAACTTGGAGGTGGTAGAGGAGATTCCAAAAGTAAGGGACAGGGTAAACACTCCACAAACATGGAGCTCTGTTGGACTAAAGACTTCTTGAGGAACTGCCTCTGAGGTTGGGCACTTGAAATATATGTTGTAGTCAGGAGATTCAGCTTCCTTTGTAGTGAGACCATCAAATCTGGGTATGCTTCTATGTGACCTGGAATACATGATTTCTTATTTTCCAATAAACATGAGGAAGCTGTATTTAATTTTCTGTTTGTAGGTAAACTGTGGCCACTGGGGGCTAATTGTCTACTCTTGTGGACTCTGAAGCCATTTGGTCATCCTCCAGTTTTCCTGGTGTTGCTTGCTGCTGCACTGGGAGTTTCGTATTTGCTTCACGAATTACAAGGAATTCACCTGGGACAAAGTGCTGGAGGGAGTTCTGTCACCTGTGGTGAGTCAGGGTCTGCAGAAGAATGTACCAACCAGGCTTCTATTCCACATAGCTTGCCTCCTTGACCATAGCAACCGGATACTGAACATTGGCCTGAAACCTCTCCATATAACAAGATACCTTTACATAGAAGCGTCTGCTGGATGCATCATGTCAGTCACAAGCCAATTGGAAGCCAATGGCAGATCCACATGGCCCCACCACAGATGTTTTTTTATCACACACCTGCCCATCACTGCACTAGGCCCACTACTCAGCAGGGTCCAACTTCCTGGAATCTCTGTTATACACCATTTTCATGAAACTCAGTCAATCAAGTCACTGTCCTGCATAATCATGTTCAGCAACAGGACAACCAAAGTTTCTCCAGTGCCATCTGGTCATGGGAATTTCAAAAATTTCATGGTATTTATCTAGCAATTTTTCAAGGATGAAGTTGGCAGCATGTGGGTTTCAATTTATTCAGGGACCATTAAATGTTGTGGAAGTTCATTTCAAATGAAGTTCTGGAGAACTCTCACAGGCAAGGTTTCCCAAAGATTGGCCAAAGGGTCACATAAATCCAGGCCTATTGAGGTCTACAATGTAACGTCCATGTGTGTTTTGACTCTCAACTAAGACTGCCAAGTCGTTAAGAATAAAATCATGTGATATCAAGCCTGAGATTCCCAGTGGTCTCTGGAAAGCCACCCTGGGCCTAGATCTCAGTTTCCAAGGGTGACTCTCATGCTTGGCCTTCTGAAATCCCAACTCAATTCATGGCAATACTTCTCTAAGTTCAGTTCCTGTACTCAGTCTCTAAGGGAATCACACCAGAGTTCAAACTCAGGTGGACTCAGTCATCCCTTTCAACTGCCACAAAAATAACCACAATTAATACCAAAACACTCCCACATGGCCCTCACCTTCTTCCATATAGACACTCATCATAACCTCTGACTGTAGATTTCCATGAGGAATGCAGCCCAAGACAGTGTCCAAAATACGCTTTCTTGCCCCTCATTTACCTAAATTCTGAGTGACCTGGACCCTTTCCTGTGAACCAGGAGTGATCAAATAGGCCTGCCGTTAATACTGATCCACTTCTCAAATTTGAGACCTACTGACTGTGGGGTTTAGATTCTTTATGTGAATTGGAGTCATGAGAAAACCCAACCACCTATGTGCTAGCCTCTGCAGGGAATTGAAGAACTCATTTGACCTAAAGGATCCCTATTCTCACTTGATTGATGTCAGAAACCTTACAGAGGAAGGCGAAAGACTTCATCCACAATGACTGCTCTTTTGCTATTTTGGTTTTGGATGCACACATGGGATCTTTCTTTAGATCCATCAGTTGCTGAGAATCTAAGCTACAGCCTAACACAGGGCCAAGACGCTGATTCAGACACATCTCTTTGCAAAGCAATTAAGCAAAGAGCCACAGCTGATGCCCATTCTTTTTTATTTGAAAAAGGTTTTCTTCAGACTTCACAAAGCGTTTTCCTTAGGCAAAGACCTTCCTGACATTCAGGGAAACAGAACAATAGGTAAGCAAAAGGCCCAAAGCAGGGTTTCTCCAATGAGACTTTACAGGTCACACTGGTATGTGAGTTTTCTGAGATGCTCGCCATTCACTTCAGTTATTCAGTACATGGCCATGTCACAGAGCATGGAGGTGGTACATATCTTGGATACAAAACCATAAGCCTATTATGGAGAGTGACCAGATTTCTGGAAGAAAACAGGAACTTAGGAAGATCGTAGGTGTTGCCCATCATTATGGCAAGCCGCATTCTATTTATAAATTGGGCAGCATGAATGCTGGTAAGCTTTCTAAAAGACAGGACACATCCATTGATGCTTTCTCTTTTCTAATATCTACAATCATGGACACAGTGCGATACAGCGACACAGAAACACTCGCATTGTCAAATGACTTACTAGAAACAATTCCCCCCAAACCAAACAAACCTCATTTCCTACCTCTTCTCAGAACATGAGCCAAAACCACAAACCCACACCCACACCCACAAAGGCACCTCTTTCCTCCAAGTAGGTTGTGACTATTTGGAGTGTCGTCTGACTGTGGGCCATTCTAGGTTCCCCCAAAATGGCCTGTCCTCTCTCAGATTTTGTGTCCTTTGCCAAGTCTCTGAAGTTGTCAGGAGCCAGCAGTGAGCCACTACCTGTTTTCTCAGGAAAGGCCCCTCTTCAGAGTTTTCCTGCCATTTGGCCATCCTAACATCAATAGGTACCAAGAAAGACTGACTCTGTCCTTGGGAAATTCAAAAAGTAAAACCACTGAGACTGGGACTGGGGCTGTCAATGTTTGACTGGCTTCCTGGATCGCAAGTTCACAGAGTTCCATCACCAAGGAAGTGAGGTGAGGTCACTTCCGTCAGGAACTGAATGAGTTCACTGCCTTGGCAACCAATCTGTCCTAAGAGTTGCTTCCAAGCTTCCCATGAGATGGAGGCTGCCCCTGCTTCCTGTGACCCTTTCACAAGTTAGAATGGTATATCACCCATAGGCACCCAGGAGCAGCTCTCCACACAGGTATCATTTGGTCCATCTTCTCTACATTAAGAATGGAGAGGCTGATTCAGACAGAACCCTTCACCCTGACCAGGTTGTTTTTCATGGAAGATGACTTTTGCACTCTCAGGTCCTTCAGAGTTGCCTACATCTTCTCCAGAGATTATATCTGCATGGACCTTTGAGGTTATCAGCAGGTGGAAGATTCCCTATATTCCTGTATTGTAACACCAACTCTGTCCCTGCTCTTCTGTAACGTTAGATTGAGGGAACCATGTATGGTTAGGGTTAATAACATGTTTGATTTGGGTTAGGAATCATTATGCTGAATAAATAATGGTATTGGGAACCTGCAATATGTATAAAAATATATAGGTGAAATATATGTATAAAAACAGAAATCTAAGTAACATTTGAAGCCCAGAAGGGCACTGGGCCCTTGATTGGGATACTTAGCTTTGAAAAAATTGATATACAATGGCATAGGAGCTTGTACTTTGGATCATAGAATGTAGAAGAGAACATCCAGTCAAAAAGGATAGTCGGTAGTGAAAGGTTAATAAAATAGGTACTTGTCACTTACTGTTTTTCTGTATGCTTAACAAAACACTGTTGAAATCTTGAGAACTGTTTGCTAATCTTGTTCCCAGAATGTGCTGTCCCCAACTGCCAAAGTGTAGAATGTACTCCCTCACCCGGTTGCATGCAAACCGACCACTCGCCCTGACCCATCAGTATACTTCCCTCCCTGCCCTCTCCAAGGAAAATATATATGTTCTGCTTAAACTGTTCTCAGGGCTCTCTGCTCTATTCAAGTGAGCTCCGAGCCCCAGCATGCTGGACCCAGAATAAACCCTTTGCTGTTGGATAAGGCAGTCTGTTAGTGGTCTCTTCCTTCCATGCTCACCCGACCTTTACATATGGAGATTCCACCGAGTTTTGGCAGCGGCGGACAAAAGACCCTAACGGGTTCCTCTTGGGTTAAGTAAGGCGCCTCTTTCTTGTTTCAGTGTTAAGGTTAGTGCTGGGCAAAATGGCTGTCGATGAAGTGCGTGAGTTCTCTCCGATGGTGGCTGACAGACGTGTCACAGAGCCACAGGCCACATCCCTGGGGAACTTCCCAAAGACTCGGGAAATCGAGGAACAATAGTCTCCTCGACTCAGTAATATTTTGTATCTGATTCGGAATTGCCAGCCCATTGGGTTTTGCTGGCTACTCAGTCCTGGTCTCAGTTTTGGATGTCCATTGAATGTCTTTATTGTCTTGTCTTGTCTGTGTCGTGTGTCTTGCATTCACTCTTTGTGTATCTTTCATTATGGGACACAGCACTTCAATGCCCCTGTCCCTGACCCTTGATCACTGGACCAAAGTCCGCTTAAGGGCTCAGAATCTTTCTTTTTTAGTTAAACGCTGGACCTTTCAGAATCTCTGTGCCTCAGAATGGCCCACCTTTGAATTTGGATGGCCCCTAGAAGGATCTTTCTACTTCCCACTAATTTAAGAAGTCAGAGATATTGTCTTTCACCCGGGCACACATAGCCATCCGGATCAACAGCCATATATCTTAACTTTGCTGGACCTCTGCAAATCTCCTCCTCAATGGGTGAAGCCTTTCTTTGTCCCTTCCCCTGCTCCTACTCCTTCCCCCATGATCTCTCAAACCCTCTGCTCCTCCTCCTCCTCCACCCTTTGTAATCCCTGAGTCAAAAGATTTGACTCTTCTGGACTCTCTTCCCCCTTATTATACCCTGCCTTCGTCCCCCAACCACCAACACCCTCTAAGTGATTCCCCTGCAGCTGACTCAGCCTCTCTACCACTGGAGGAATATAAGCTGGCCCAGCGCCCTCCAGATAACTCCCCCGCAGCAAACACAGCCCCTCCTCCGCAGGAGGAAGCTAGCCCAGCTAAGGAAACTTGATGGTGGTGAATGATTGAAAACCCTGGAACTCCTGTGATGCTCCCACTATGTCTCTACAGACCATTGATTGACGAAGGCCATGGGGGGAAAATGCAAGCCTACAAATATTGGCCTTTCTCCTCTTCCGACCTATATAACTGGAAATATAACAATCCCCCTTTTTCCGAGGTCCCCACAGGGCTCACAGGTCTGGTTGAGTCATTGATATTTTCACATTTGCCTACTTGGGATGACTGTCAACAATTCCTAGGGACTCTCTTCACGACAGTGGAACAAAAGAGAATCTTCCTGGAAGCTATAAAAAAATGTCCTCCGACCAGATTGGAGAGTGATACATCTTCCCAACTTAATCAAAGCTGGTTTTCCTTTGAAACAACCCAACTGGGACACCAACACCATTGAAGTTAGAAAGCATCTGTCCATTTATCGCCAGGTTCTAATAGTGGGCATCCGAGTGGCCACTAGGCGACCAACTAATTTGGCCAAGGTAATAGAGATTATTCAAAGGCCTGATGAATCTCCCTCTATGTTTCTAGAGAGAATTATGGAGGCAAGTAGGAGATATACTCCTTTCGATCCACAGGCAGAGGATCAAAAGGCATCTGTCATGATGGCCTTTATTGGGCAAGCTGCCCTGGATATTAAAAGAAAGTTACAATGCTTAGATGGATTACAAGATATGACTTTGAGAGATTTAGACAGAGAAGCCAAGAAAATATACCTTAAGAGAGAAACTGAGGAAGAGAATGAAGCAAAGTGAGGATAAAAGAAACAAAAGACAGAATAAGGCGTTGACTAAGGTCCTGGTCACAACAACAAAAGGGCCAGAAATTAAGAAACAGGGAGACAGGAAGGGATACCTGGTCCCATGCCAGAGGCCACCCCTGGCCTCAGATCAATGTACCTACTGTACAAAAAAAAGGACACTGGGCCAAAGAGTGCACTAGAGAGGGACAGCCACGCCAGTCAGCCATTCTGACTCTGGAGGATGACTATGAAAGTCGGGGCTCAGATCTCCTCCCCGAGTTCAGGGTAACTTTTGAAGTGGAGGGTACCCCAGTAATCTTTGAAGTGGATAAAGGGGCAATATACTCATCCCTAGTGTCACATTGGGCCCTCTATCAAATAAAAGGTCTCTAGTTCAAGGGGCTAATGACAGTAAATATCGGGCTTGGACAACTAAGAGGATCATGGACCTGGGGAAAGGAAAAATCCATCACTCCTTCCTAGTAATCCCAGAATTCCTAGGCCCATTGATGGGCAGAGATCTGCTCACCAAGTACCGGGCCAAAATAACTTTTAACCCTGAAGGCCCCCAAGTGGAATTTCTAAATCCTTCACTAAAAACTCCTATAGTCACAGCTCTAAATATGTCAGTAGAAAATGCACATCAACTCACTCACCTTGGTTCAAAGAAACTGCAGGTATTTCTGAAGTATCAAGAACAGAGTTTTCCACTAACTGACTCACAGCAAAAAGAAATAACTAAATGGGTATAAAAAGCCTGTCGAGTCCATCAATTGGTAAATGCTTACCCTTCCAAGCTTCCTGCAGGAAAGCACCTACGAGGAACCAGACCAGGACAATTCTGGGCAGTTGACTTTACTGAAATTAAGCCAGCAAGGTATGGACATAAATATCTTCTAGTCTTTGTAGATACATTTTTAGGATGGATTGAAGCCTTCCCCACTAAAAGAAAAAAAAAGGAAACAGTGCAAATGGTGGTCAAGCAGATCCTGAAAGACATTTTTCAAAGATACGGCCTGCCAAAGGTAATACGGTCTGATAATGCACCGGCGTTCGTGGCCCAAGTAAGTCAGGGGTTAGCCAGGAACCTGGGGATTCATTGGAAGTTTTATTGTGCTTACAGACCCTAGAGTTCAGGACAGGTAGAAAGAATGAATAGAACCATTAAAGAGACCTCAACAAAATTAAGCTTAGAGACCAGCATAAATGATTGGACTATGCTCATGCCTTATACAATGTTTCGTGCAAGAAATACGCCCTCTGTTTCTTTGAGTAACCACACCCCCTGTGAATATCTAGGGTGCCTCTCCTCCAGTAATGGACCAAAGCCCAACTCTAAGACCTAACGATCCCTTTCACACCCCCTTGCTTGACAGACTTAAAGCTCTTGAAAGATCTCAGTGATACCTGTGGAAAAAGCTGGCCACTGCCTACCAAACTGGGGACGAGGGGACTCCACATTGATATCAAGTAAGAGATTCATCTACATAAGATGATATCAGGTGTCATCCCTGGAACCCCACTGGAAAGGACCATACCAGGTGGTACTTAAAACATCTACAGTGGTAAAGGTAGATGGAATCACTTCCTGGATCCATGCCTCTCATCTCAAGCCTGCGCCCTGTCCACACTCTGGCTGGAAACTGGAAAAGACTGGTAACACTTTCAAATTGCATATTCACCATGTGGATAAGCCTATAGACTCTCCCCTCGGCCACAAGTAGTCCTAACCCTCATCAGCCCGTTCAGCAGCGTTGGCTGATCACAAATTCTACTGGAAAAGAAGTATAATCTATCTCGCATACAGCCCACTTAGGGACCTGGTGACCATCTCTCCACCCAGACATTTGTCAGCTGGCTATAGGTCTTTCCTAATGGGATATCCCTGATGAAGAGGATCCTACTAAAATTCCATTAAATCCCTTCCTTACCATAGATAATGGAAACAAACATTATGGATGTAGGGACACACGAGCCAGATGCAGGTTGGCTAGCCTAGATTACTGTGTTTACCCGGCCGACTGTCAAAGCCATAAACAGCCATGGCTATGTGGGGGAAAAGCCGACTTCTTCTGTAAGTCATGGGGATGTGAGCATACAGGGGCTGCCTGATGGAACCCAAACTCCGCATTAAATTCAGTACACAGCATTGGCCATATTACGAATTAGAAAACAAAAACTGATGGCAACCAGAGGGGACTCTAGATCCTCAAATCCTGTGTGACCTTTTTAACATCTGCTGGTGCTCAAAAGGGTAAAAGGAGATTCCACTATGTAGAGGCCTTTTCCCTTCTTCGCTCACATCCTGAACTATGCTTATCCAATAGATCCTCACCTTCAGCCTTCTGCTCCAGAGTCTCTGCTGTCACTCCCACCTCAGCAACCTGATTTCTCCACTACAATTATTAGATCAAAAATCCAAATCTCTGCTGGTTCTCAGACCATTGCCCCCTTGCTGACGTAGCAAGTACTGAGGTACCCCTCCACCCACTCACTCCTCTCTTCTCCTGTCAGTGCCCGCACCGGGTCCCACCAGGTCCTCTTACCAACTAAACCAAGGCTCAAACCAGCTGAGGAGAGCCCTCAGACCCATATCCAAGATGTAATAAAAATGGCCTTTAAAGTTGCTTTGTCATCACTGAAAACAGTTTACTAAGAATTTAAAGTCCCTAACATGTGTTTTGGGATACTCACAACCATCTTCTTCTTTGCTCTACCTGTTCTACTGCTCAAATATTTGTTGCTAGGAAAATTCCAAACCACTTTCCAATTATTTTTTTACATCTCTCTTTTCTCATTCTCAGATACTCTGAGCTGCTCTCAGCCCCACCTTCTCCGTCTTTCCCCTCTGTACCAGGCCCACAGAAAAGTCTTTAACTGACCTTCTCCAGAAGTCTTCACCATGGCTGACTTTAGGACTTTCAGCAAAAGAGTCCCTATAAAAAAGTTCAATGTAGTTAAACTTCCTATTTTCATGTTGCCCTGTTCTACTTGGCCACTGGCTAAAAAAATTAGCACTCCTAATCAAGACACCCCCTTACTAGTTTTTCACAAAAATATGTGAACAAGGCCTCTGGCCTTGACATGGGGCTTCACAGAGATGGCTACATTTCTAAGTTAACGAAGTTAGCAACTGGGCTCCGTGGTAACAGCTGGCAATGGGAAAATAAGAAAGGGAAGAAAAAGCTCTTTCCCTCCCAGGTGTCCTTGAAAAGTTAACTTGCCCAGAACCGAGGAAAAAACAGAAACAAAACTGCTTTTTTCAACTTCTGCAGACTGTGAACTTCTGAGCCCCTTCCATTACATGTTGGGTACAAAATTCTGAAACTACCTAAACTTGGGTTTCAGAGGATTACTTGATTACAACAGAATCAATGCCCTCTGAATCTGGTTGCCACCAAATAGGACTGTTTTCCTGTCTTCAGTGCTATCTTAGGTGAGTTGCCTTGTCCGTCCCTACTACAGCATGATTCTATATACTTAAACATTGTTAATGTTTTCATGAAATGGTCAACAGATGTGATTAATTGTGTAATCGTGCAGATGTTTCCCAGAGTGCTCTATCACAATGCAGGTTCATTTGAAGATCAAATAGGGGGGCATTCAACCCGGTTCCACTGAAAATATATATCCCTCAACTTAGCCATCATATTAGGAATAGAAATTGCTGCACTGGTGGCCACGGGAACCACTGCCTTTGTCCATGGGACTCAACAAATGACCCAACAAATGACAGCAATAGACCAAAACTAAGATATTAGAAACCTCCATCAGAGCTTTGCATGAGTCTTTTACCTCTCTCTCTGAAGTTGTTTTTCAGACCACTCGAGGGTTGGACCTCCTTGTCATGAGAGAAGGGGCCTCTGTGCTGCATTGAGAGAAGAAAGTTGTTTGTATGCCGAGCATACTGGAGTTGTAATAAAATCTAAGAGTAAATTAAAAAGATTCCTTGAAAAGCATCAAAGAGACAGAGAGGCCCAAAAAAGGTGGTTTGAGTCTTGGTTCACACAGTCTTCCTGGTTAACTACGTTTTTATCAACCCTGGCCGGTCCAATAATAATCCTCATATTATTGCTAACTATTAAACCCTGTTTTCTCAACCGTGTAATGTCTTTTCTCCAGGCTCAAATTGGACGAGTTAAACTTATGGTAATACCCCACTAGTATACATAGAATGTGACACCCCCCAATGATCATTTTTATGATTAAAAGTAGCCAGAAGAAGAAGTGGGGAATAAAAGGTTAATAAAATAGGTACTTGTCACTTCCTGTTTTTCTGTATGCTTAACAAAACACTGTTGAAATCTTGAGAAATGCTTGCAAATCTTGTTCCCAGTATGTGCTGTCCCCAACTGCCCAACTGCAGAATGTGCTCCCTCACCCAGTTGCACGCAAATCGCCCACTCGCCCTGATCCATCAATAAACTTCCCTCCCTGCCCTCTCCAGGTAAAGTATATAAGCTCTACTTAAGCGATTCTCAGGGCTATCTGCTCTATTCAAGTGAGCTCTGAGCACCAGCATGCTGGACACTCAATAAACCCTTTGCTGTTGCATGAGATAGTCTGTTGGTGGTTTCCTCCTGCGAAGCTCGCCCGACATTTACTATAATGATTGAAAGTAGAAGAGAACATCCAGTCAAAAAGGGATTGTTGATAGAAATAGGAAGATAGTACGTTTAGGAAGAAATGTGAGTATAGGATTTGGAACAAAAGTTTGTTAGCTACAGGGTTTCGGTTACAGAGTGATTGTTAAAGTCAGCACAGGTGAAGAGTCAGTCACAATGATGAACTGGGGAAAACATGAAGTAAAGGAGATATAAATAGAGACATTACAAAATAAGGCAAAGTATAAAGTGAGTGATAGGATTAGACATTTTGAACAGGGTTGAGTTTGAATACATAATTTAGGAAGAAACAAATATGTAGTCACCAATAGGATTGACATTTGAGAGCATTAGGCAAATTTCAGGTGGATGAATATTTCTGAGAATAATCTTGTGAATAGTTGATTATAAATCCACATACATGAACATGAATGAATTTAGGGAGTGTACATAAGACACATATATTTCATATTTAGAAAAATCTGGAGAGTACACACAGACAAAAAAAGTAGCAATATATGTCAATCAAAATTCATCATAAAATATATATCATCCACAGATCCAAAAATATTCATTTTACTGAACATGGATTTATGTATAATGTTGTTCAACTAGGAAGCTCACCCATTGTTTCAATATTCAGTACCAACAGGGTTTAGTAGGAGTGATCTCGTCTCACAATTTGTATCTGCCAAGTAAGCCAAATCACAAGAACAAACGTGTGGTACCAGGTAGGATTGTATATGTCCATATTAAAATACACATGCTGAATAGGCTACAGAGAAAGGGAGACAGGAATTCACATGTTTGTTAACTTTAAAAATACATGGAGAACTATTTCAACAAACAATTGACTAGATTTATAACTCCTACTCTGTATCATGCAGAAGGGAAGTCCAACTATACGCCGTGCCTCCTCTGAACTATTTGTATTTCTATTCTGTTTGGGTTATTTTTCTCCATCATATTAGGATTAGTAGTCAGAGTCTGGTAGGGTATGGGTTAGTGTCAGGGATTCAGTATTTTGAATGGAAAACAGGAAATTGAATCCAATGTGTATGCAAACATATGCTACAGAAAAATCTTTCCACTCTCATCCAGAACAATGCCTTGACATTACCTTCGCCTCAAGAAAAACACAATTAGAGTAGAAGAGTTAAAAAATTTGTGAATACCTATCTGGATTGGAAAATGCTCCCGATTTCACATCATTGGAGTTGGTAGAGGAGTTTCTAAAAGTAATGGACAGGGTAAACACTCCACAAACCTCGAGCTCTGCTGGCCTAAATATTTTTGAGGATCTGCCTCTGAGGTTGAGCACTTGAAATATATGCTGTTGTCAGGAGCTTTAGCTTACTTTGTAGTGAGACCATCAAAGCTGGGTCTGCATCTATGTGATCTGGATGACATGGTTACTTACTTTCCAATGAAATGAGGCAACAGTGCTGAATTCTCTCTTTGTACGTAAACTGTGGCCTCTGAGGGCTAATTGTCTCTTCGTGTGGACTGTGAAGCCATTTGGCCATCCTCTAATTTTCGTGGTGTTTTTGCTGCTGCTCTGGGAGTTTGGTATTTGCTTCACAAAATACGAGTTCAAATGGGACACAGTACTGGAGGAGTTCTGTCAGGTGTGGGGGGAAGGGTCTGGAGGAGAATGCACCAAACAGTATTTTATCCCACGTAGCTTGCCCCCTTGACAATAGCAACATGATTCAGAACATTGCCCTGAAACCTCTCCATATAACAAGATTCCTTTACATATAAGGGTCTGCTGGCTACACCATGTCAGTCACAAGCCATTTGGAATCCAATGGTAGATCCTCATGGCCCTACCACTGATGTTTTATCAAACACCTGCACACCACTGCTCTGGGCCACTACTCAGCAGGATCCAACTTACTGGCATCTCTGTTCTAAACCATTTTCATGAAACCCAGTAAATCAAGGTACTGTCTGGTATACTCATGATCAGCAACAAGACATCCAAAAGTTTTCCAGTGACACCTGGTCATGGGAATTTCAAAAATTTCATGGTATTTATCTAACCATTTTTCAAAGATGAAGTTGGAGTCACTGTGGGTTTCAATCATTCAGGAATCATTAAATGGTGAGGAAGCTCATTTCAATGATAGCTCTAAAGAACTCTCACAGGCAAGGCTTCTGAAAGAGTGCCCAAAGAGGCCACATAAAGCCAGGCCCATTGAGGTCTACAAGGTGAGGCCCATGTGTGTTTTGACTCTCAACTCAGCCTGCCAAGTCTTTAATAATAAAATCATGTTATATCCTGGCAGAGATTGCCAGTGCTCTGTGGAAAGCCACCCTGGGCCTAGATCTCAGTTTCCAATGGCGACTCTCATGCATGGCCTACTAAAATTCCAACAAAATTCATGGCAATATTTCTCTGACTTTAGTTCCACAACTCAGTCTCTAAGGGGAATCACACCAGAGTTCAAGCCCAGGTGGACACAGTCATTTTTTCCAACCGACACACAAATGACCAAAATTATAACCAAAACACCTCCACATGACACTAATCCTCTTCCATGTAGAGACTCATCCTCACCACTGGCGAAGGTTTTTATGAGGAGCGCAGCCAAAGACAGTTTCCAAAATAAGCTCGCTTGCCCCTCATTTGCCTAAAGTCAGGGTGGCCTGGACACCCTTCCTGTGAACCAGGAGTGACAAAATAAGCATGCCTTTAATACTGCTCTGTTTCTCCAATTTGAGCCCTACTGATTTTCAGATATAGATTCTTTATTTCATTTGGAGTCATGTGAAAACCCAAGCACCACTGCAGGGCTTGGAAGAACTCATTTCATCCAAAGAATCCCTATTCTCACTTGATAGAGGTCATGAACCTAACAGAGATAGGCAAGTGACTTCATCCACAATGACTGATCTTTTTGCAATTATGGTTTTGGATGGACACAAGCGATCATTCTTTAGATCCATCAGGAGCTGAGAATCTAAGTCACAGCCACACATAAGACCAAAAGGCTAATTCAGCCACATCCCTTACGAAAGCAATTAAGCAAAGAGCCACAGATGATGCCCATTCATTTCCATTTCAAAACTGTTTTCCTCAGGCTTCACAGAGGGGTGGCCTGAGGCAAAGGCCTTCCAGATATTCAGGGCAACAGAAAAATAGTTAAGCAAAAGATCCAAAGTAGGGTCTCTCCTCTGAGACTTTCCTGGTCACACTGATATTTGACATTCAGGGCAACAGAACAATAGTTAAGCAAAAGATCCAAAGTAGGGTCTCTCCACTGAGACTTTCCTGGTCACACTGATATCTGAGTTTTCTGAGAATCTCGCCATTCTCTTAAGCTATCTAGTACATGGCCATGTCACAGGGCTTGGAGGTGGTACATATCTTGGAAACAAAACCATGAGCCAATTCTGGAGAATGGCCAGAATTCAGGAAGAAAACAGGAACTTAGGTAGATAGCAGGTGTTGCCCATGGATAAGACAGGTTGCATTCCATTCATTAATTGGCCAGGATGAATTATGGGAAGATTTATACTAGACTAGACATATATTAATGTATTATCTTTTCAAATGTCTACAACAACGGACACAGTGAAATACACAGACATAGGAACATTAGTCTGGTCAAACGACTTACTAGAAATAGTCCACTGCAAACGAAAAAACCGACTTTCCTACCTATTCTCAGAACATGAGACAGAACCACAAACACACACCCACTCCCACAAAGGCACCTCCTTTCCTCAAGTAGGTCTGTGACTATCCAAAGTGTTCTCTGACTTGTGGGCCATACTATCTTCTCCCAAAATGGCCTGTCCTCTATCAGATCTGGTTTCCTTGGCCAACTCTGTGAAGGTGTCAGGAAAAAGTGGTGAGCCACTACCTGCATTCTCAGGAAAGGTCCCTCTTCAGAGCTCTCCTCCATTTGTCCTTCCTCACATCAGTAGGTACCAAAAAAGACTGACTCTGTCCTTGTTAAATCCAACCAAGTGAGCCCACTGATACTGGGACTGCGACTGCTTCTGGGTGCCTGACTTCTTGGATACCAAGTTCAGAGAGTTCCATCACCAAGGAAATGAGGTATGTCACTTTCTTTGGAACTGAATGAGGTCACTGCCTTGCCAAACACTTTGTCCTTAGAGTTGCTTCCAAGGGTCCCATGAGATGGAGCTGGCCTCTACTTCTTGTGACACTTTCACTAGTTAGACTGGTATATCAACCAGAGGAACCTGGGAACAGCTCTTCACCCAGGCCTGGTATTGTCCATCTTCTCTACAATAAGAAGAGAGAGGCTGATTCAGACACATCCCTTCATCCTGACCAGGTTGTTTACCATGGAAGATGACTTTTGCTCTCTCAGGTCCTTTATACCTGCCTAAATCTTCTCCAGGTATCATTTCTGAATGGACCTTTGAGGTTCTCGCAGGTGGAAGGTACCCTAATTTCCTGTATTGTAAGAACAACTCTTTCCCTGCTCTTCTGTAAAATGAGATTGAGGGAACAGTGTATGTTTCGGGTTAATAACAGGTTCGATTTCAGTTAGGAATCATTCTGTGAGATGAATAATGGTATTGGGTACCTACGATATTTATAAGAATATAGAGTTGAAATAAATGTACAAAAACAGAAATCTAAGTAAGATTTGAAGGCCAGAAATCATTCAGCCCTTGACTGGGATACTTAGCTTTTAATTATGTTCTGCAAAGATGTCTCAGATAATTCAATAATAAATGGCATAGGACATTGTACCTTGGATGATTGAATGTAGAAGAGAACATCCAGTCAAAAAGGGATAGTAGGTAGGATTAAGAAGATAGTCGGTAGGTTTAGGAAGAAGAGTGAGTATAGGATTTGTATCAAAAGTTCTTTCCTAATAGGGTTTTGGTTAGAGGGTGAATGTTAATGTCAGCACATATGAAGAGTGAGTCACTATGATGAGCTTGGGAAAATATGTAGAATAGCAGATATCAATAGAGACATTATGAAATCATGCAAAGTATAAAATGAGTGATAGGATTAGACATTTTCTACAAGGTTGAGTTTCAATATATAATCTTATGAAGAAACAAATATGTCGTCACCAATAGGATTGACATTTGAGAGCATTAGGCAACCTGGACATGGATGTTTTAGTAATCCATGTACAATTTCCCTTTTGGCTTTGGTACAGTCTTAAGTGTGACCTTCACATTTTTAGTTCCGAATATTACTGTGATAAAATGTTTATGTAGATCAGGTGACATGAGTATTTCTACCACCTTTTCTGGGAGCAATATATTGAAGACATAAAATTAGTTTTGGGGGTACAAAGAGGTGTACCCTGTGTCTATGAATATAGAGATAAAGCATGAATAGACCATAATGTGAATAAATAATATAAGTTGTTCCAAATTTAAATTATGTATTGAACTGATATCTGAAAAATTACAGGAAATCTTATATTGATATACAATCATTCATTCCAACCAATTATACATCAAATGGTAATATTAGTGTTTTGGTTTATCATGAAGAGTGTGTGACTTTTGCTTCAATAGTGATTATGGAAATTGAAAATAATGTGTTTGGAAAGAATTCTCATGAAAAGACCAGTCAAGAAACCCTGACAATACATGTGTTCTGAAGCAAGAAGTGATTAAAGTTGAAACAAATGCCTATAAATTTGTGAACTTGTGGATGAAATGTATATCCTATGATGTGCAAACCCTGAAGAAATAGTAATGTACCAGTGTTGAATACAAATGAACGTCAAATTACATATCATGTGCCATAGGAATCTACTTGCATTGATGTTAGACTGGGTTAGTTACTGTAGAATTATTAGGATTTGTATGCACCATTCACTGAAGTTAGTTTTCAGTACTAGGAAACAAACATGTATTTCAGTTAAATGAATATGTCTGAGAATAATCTTGTGAAAAGTTGATTATAAATCCAAGTACATGAACATGAATGAATTAAGAGAGTGTATATAAGACACATATTTCATATTTTGAAAAATCTACAGAGTGTATGTATATATACAAAAAAAAACACAAATAGACATTAAAAAGTAGCAATATATATGCCAAACAAAATTCATCATTAAATATATATCATCCACAGATGCAAAGATATTTATTTTACTGAACATGAGCTTATGTATAATGTTGTTCTACTAGGAAGCTTGTAGGTTGAATTTTCAGTTCCAACAGCGTTTAAGAGGAGTGAACTCTTCTCACAATTTGTATCTGCCAAGTCAGCCACCTCCCAAAAATGTACATGTGATACCTGGTAGGATTCTATATATGTATATAAATATACATGGGTGAAATGGCTACAGAGAATTGGAAACAAGAATTCACATATCTGTTAACTTTAAAAACACATGGAGAACTATTTCAATTAAAAATTGACTAGATTTGTAACTCCTACCTTATATAATGCAAAAGGCAAGTCCAAATATACAACATGCCTCCTCTGAACTGCTTGTATTTATATTTGTTTGGGTTATTTTTCTCCTTTTTATTAGGTTGAGTAGTCTGAGCCTAATAGGTTCGGGTTAGTGTCAGGGATTCACTATTTCAATAGGAAAATTGAAAAATGAATCCAATGTGTATGCAAATATGTGCTGCATAAATATCCTTCCACTCTCATCCAGAGCAATGCCTTGTCAATACCTTTGCCCCAATTAAGACACAATTGGAGGAGAAGAGTTAGAAAATCAGTGAATACATATCTGGAATGGAAATGCTCAGGAGTTCACAATCTTGGAGGTGGTAGAGGAGTTTCCAAAAGTAAGGGACTGGGTTAACACTCCACAAACATGGAGCTCTTCTGGCCTAAAAACTTTTTGAGAAACTTTCTGTGAGGTTGGGCAATTGAAAAATATGTTGTTGTCAGGAGATTTGACTTCTTTGCGTGAGACCATCAAAGCTGGGTCTGCATTTATGTGACCTGGAGGACATGGCTTCTTATATTCCAATAAAGATGAGCAGCAGTGCTGCATTATCTCTTTGTAGGTAAACTGTGACCACTGGGGACTAAGTTTCTCCCCATGTGGACTGTGAAGCCATTTGGTCCTGGTCCACTTTTTGTCGTGTTTTTGCTACTGCACTCGGAGTTTGGTATTTGCTTCATGACATACAAGGAGCTAAACTGGGACACAATGCAGGAGGGAGTTCTGTCACGTGTGGTGTGCCAGGGTATGCAGGAGAATGCACCAACCAGGCTTCTATCCCTCATAGCTTGCCCCATTGCCCCCTTGTCCATATCAACCTAATTCTTAACATTGCCCTGAAACCTCTCCATATAACAAGATGCCTTTACATATAAGGGTCTGCTGGCTGCACCATGTAAGTAACATGCCATTTGGAATACAATGGTAGATCCTCATGACCCTACCACTGGTGATTTATCACACACCTGCCCAAAACTGCTCTAGGCCCACTACTCAGCAGGCTCTAACTTACTGGCATCTCTGTACTACACCATTTTCATGAAACCCAGTCAATCAAGGCACTGTCTGGTATACTCTTGATCAGCAATAGGACATCCAAAGGTTCTCCAGTGCCACCTGGTCATGGGAATTTCAAAATTTTCATGGTATTTATCTAGCCATTTTTCAAGGATGAAGTTGGAGGCACTGTGGCTTTCAATTCATTCAGTAACCATTAAATGTTGAGGAAGCTCAATTCAATAAAAGCTCTGGAGAACTCTCACAGGCAAGGCTTCTGAAAGAGTGCCAAAATGGTCACATGATGCCAGGCCCATTAAAGTCTACAATGTGAGGCCTATGTATTTTTCGACTCTCAAATATGGCTGCCATGTCTTTGAGAATAAAATCATGTGATATCCTGGCAGAGATTCCCAGTGCTCTGTGGAAAGCCACCCTGGCCCTAGATCTCAGTTTACAAGGGCGACTCACATGCGTGGCCTCCTAAAATCCAAACAAAATTCATGGCAATACTTCTCTGAGTTCAGTTTCACAACTCAGTCTCTAAGGGGAATCACACCAAAGTTCAAGCCCAAGTGGACCCAGTCATTTCTTCCAACCGCCAAACAAATGGCCAAAATTAAAACCAAAACATTCCCACATGGCCCTCATCTTCTTCCATATAGTCACTCATCGTAACCTCTGGCTGGAGTTTTCCATCAGGGGCACAGCCCAAGACTGTGTCCAAAAAAAGCTCGCTTGTCCCTCATTTGGCTAAAGTCAGGGTGGCCTTGACAGCCCTCCTGTGAACCAGAAGTGATCAAATAAGCATGCCGTTAATACTGCTCTGTTTCTACAATTTGAGGCCTACTGACTTTCAGGTATAGATTCTATATGTGATTTGGAGTCATGCGAAAACCCAAGCACCTCATCAGGGCTTTGAAGAACTCATTTGACCCAAAGAATCCCTATTCACACTTGATGGAGGTCAGGAACCTAACAGAGGAAGACGAGAGACTTCATCCACAATGACTGATTTTTTGCCATTATAGTTTTGGACACACACATGGGATCATTCTTTATATCCATCATGTGCTGAGAATCTAAATCACAGCCACAAAGAAGGCCAAGAGGCTAATTCAGCCACATGCATTTCCAAAGCAATTAAGCAAAGAGCCACAGGTGATGCCTATTCATTTCCATTTCAAAACTATATTCTTCAGGCTTCACAACGGGGTGCCCTGAAACAAAGACCTTCCAGATATTCAGTGTAACAAAACAGTACTTAAGCAAAAGGTCCAAAGCAGGGTCTCTCCACTGAGAGTTTCTTGGTCACACTGATATCTGAGTTTTCTGAGATGCTCGCCATTCTTTTCAGCTATCCAGTACATGACCATGTCACAGAGCTTGGAGGTGGTACATATCGTGGACACAAAACCATGAGCCTATTCTGGAGACTGGCCAGAATATAGGAAGAAAACATTAACTTGGGAAGATAGCAGGTGTTTCCCTTCGATAAGACAAGCTGCAGTTCATTCATATATTGGGCAGGATGAATTTTGGGAATATTTATACTTTAAAGGACACATTCATTAATGCATTTTCTTTTCTAATGTTTACAACAACGGACACAGTTGAATACACAGACATGGAAATACTTGCCTTGTCAAACGACTTACTAGAACAGTCCACTGAAAACCAAAAACAAAAAAAAAACAACAAAAAAAACGCCTTTCCTACCTATTCTCAGAACATGAGACAGAACCACAAAGCCATACCCACTCCCACAAAGCCAGCTCCTTCCCCCAAGTATGTCTGTGATTAGAAGGAGTGTCCTATGACTGGTGAGCCATACTATGTTCTCCCAAAATGGCCTGTCCTCTTTCAGATCTGGTTTCCGTGGCCAACTCTGTGAAGTTGTCAGGAAAAAGTGGTGAGCCACTACCTGCTTTCTCAGGAAAGGTCCCTCTTCAGAGCTCTTCTGGCATTTGGCCATCCTCACATCAGTAGGTACCAAGAAAGATTGATTTTGTCCTTGGAAAATCCAAACAAGCGAGTCCACTGGGACTGGAACTGGGACTGCCTCTGGGTGCCTGGCTTCTTGGATACCAAGTTCAGAGAGTTCCATCACCAAATAATGAGGTATGTCACTTTCTTTGGAACTGAATGAGGTCACTGCCTTGGCAACCACTTTTCCCTAACAGTTGCTTCCAAGGGTCCCATGAGATGGAGCCGGCCCCTACTTCCTGTGACACTTTCACAAGTTAGAATGAAATATCAACGATAGGCACCCAGGAACAGCTCTACACACAGGTCTGGTTTTGTCAGTCTTCTCTACAATAAGAAGAGAGAGGCTGATTAAGACACATCCCTTCATCCTGACCAGGTGTTTTGCCATGGAAGATGAGTTTTGCTCACTCAGGTCCTTTATACCTGCCTACAACTTGTCCAGGTATCATTTCTGCATGGACCTTTGAGGTTCTCAGCAGGTGGACTGTCCCCTTCTTTCCTGTATTGTAAGAACAACTCTGTCCCTGCTCTTCTGTAAAATGAGATTGAGGGAACAGTGTATGTTTCGGGTTAATAACAGGTTCGATTTGTGTTAGGAATCATTCTGTGTGATGAATAATAGTGTTGGGGACCTTCGATATTTAAAAGAATATGGAGGTTAAATATAAGTATGAGAACAGAAATCTAGGTATGATTTGAAGCCCAGAAGGGCATTGAGCCCTTGATTGGGATAATTAGCTTTGAATTATGTTCTGCAAAGATGTCTCAGTTAATTCAATACACAATGGCATAGGACTTTGTACCTTGGATGATTGAATGTAGAAGAGAACATCCAGTCAAAAAGGGATAGTCAGTAAGATTATGAAGCTAGTCGGTAGGTTTAGGAAGAAGAGTGAGTATTTGATTTGGACAAAAGTTCTTTAACAATAGGGTTTCGGTTAGAGAGTGAATGTAAATGTCAGCACATATGAAGAGTCAGTCACTATGATGAGCTGGGAAAAAATGTAGAAAAGCAGATATCAATAGAGACATTATGAAATCAGGCAAAGTATAAAGTGAGTGATAGGATTAGACATTTTCAACAGGGTTGAGTTTGAATACATAATCTTTGGAAGAAAAAAAATATGTAGTCACCAATAGGATTGACAGTTAAGAGCATTAGGCAACCTGGACATAGATGTTTTTAGTAATCCATGTTCACTTTTCATTTAGTCCTTCGTGCAATCATAACCGTGACCATTACATTATTTATCCAGAATATTACTGTGAAAAAATGTATATGTAGATCAGGTGACATGAGTATTTCGTCCACCATTTCTGGAAACAATATATTGAAGACGTAAAATTAGTATTGGGGGTACAAAGAGGTGCACCCTGTGTCTATGAATATAGAGATAAAGCATGAATAGACAATACTGTGAATAAATAATATAACTTGTTCCAACATTAAATAATGGATTGAACTGATATCTGGAAAATTACAGGAAATCTTATATTGATATACAATCATTCATTCCCACCAATTATACATCTAATGGTAATATTAGTTTTTTGGTTTATCATGAACAGTGTGTGAGTTTTGCTTCAAAAGTGATTATGGAAATCAAAAATAATATGTTTGGAAAGAAGTCTCATGAAAAGACCAGTCAGGAAACCTGGAGGAATGCATATATTGTAAAGCAGGAAGCGATTGAAATTCAATCAAATGCCTATAAATTTGCTAATTTGTGGATGAAATATATATCCTATGATGTGCATAAACTCATGAAATAGTAATGTACCATTGTTGAATAAAAATGAACGTCAAAATACACATCATGTCCCATAGGAATCTACTGGCATTGATTTTAAACTGTAGAAATATTAGGATTCTCGTGCATTATTCACCGAATTTAGTTATCTCTTTTTTTAAATTTTTATATATGGTTGTTCAAAACATTACATAGTTCTTGATAAATAATATTTCACACTTTGATTTATGTGGGTTATGAACTCCCATTTTTGCCCCGTATACAGATTGCAGAATCACATCAGTTACACATCCATTGATTCATATATTGCCATACTAGTGTCTGTTGTATTCTGCTGCCTTTCCTATCCTCTACTATCCCCCCTCCCCTCCAGTCTCCTCCCCTCTTCTCTCTCTACCCCCTATACAGTAATAAATTTCTCCCCCTTGTATTATTTTTCCCTTTCCCCTCACTTCCTCTTGTATGTAATTTTGTATAACCCTGAGGTTCTCCTTCCATTTTCATGCAGTTTCTCTTCTCTCTCCCTTTCCCTTCCACCTCTCATCCCTGTTTAATGTTAATCTTCTTCTCATGCTCCTCGTCCCTACTCTGTTCTTAGTTACTCTCCTTATATCAAAGAAGACATTTGGCATTTGTTTTTTAGGGATTGGCTAGCTTCACTTAGCATAATCTGTTCTAATGCCATCCATTTCCCTGCAAATTCTATGATTCTGTCATTTTTTAATGCCGAGTAATACTCCATTGTGTATAAATGCCACATTTTTTTCATTCATTCTTCTATTGAAGGGCATCTAGGTTGGTTCCACAGTCTTGCTATTGTGAATTGTGCTGCTATGAACATCGATGTAGCAGTGTCCCTGTAGCATGCTCTTTTTAGGTCTTTAGGTTTTAGACCGAGAAGGGGAATAACTGGGTCAAATGGTGGTTCCGTTCCCAGCTTTCCAAGAAATCTCCATACTGCTTTCCCATTTGCCTGCACCAATTTGCAGTCCCACCAGAAATATACAAGTGTACCTGTTTCCCCAGATCCTCGCCAGCACTTGTTATTGTTTGACTCCATAATGGCTGCCAATCTTACTGGAGTGAGATGGTATCTTAGGGTGGTTTTGATTCACATTTCTCTGACTGCTGGAGATGGTGACCATTTTTTCATGTACTTGTTGATTGATTGTATGTCCTCCTCTGAGAAGTGTCTGTTCAGGTTCTTGGCCCATTTGTTGTTTGGGTTATTTGTTATCTTATTGACTAATTTTTTGAGTTCTTTGTATACTCTGGATATTAGTGCTCTTCTGAAGTGTTAGGAGGAAAGATTTGTTCCCAGGATGTGGGCTCCCTATTTTCCTCTCTTACTGTTTCTTTTGCTGAGAAAAAACCTTTTTAGTTTGAGTAAGTCCCATGTGTTGATTCTAGTTATTAACGCTTGTGCTATGGGTGTCCTATTGAGGAATTTGGAGGCAACCCCACAGTATGTAGATCGTAGCCAACTTTGTCTTCTATCAGACACCATGTCTGATTTGATATCAAGCTCCTTGATCCATTTTGAGTTAACTTTTGTGCATGGCGAGAGAAAGGGATTCATTTCCTTTTTGTTACATATGGATTTCCAGGTTTCCCAGCACCATTTGTTGAAGATGCTATCATTCATCCATTGCATGCTTTTAGCCCCTTTATCAAATGTAAGATAGTTGTATTTTTTGGATTGGTTTCTGTGTCCTTTATTCTGTACCATTGGTCCACCCACCTGTTTTGGTACCAGTACCATGCTATTTTTGTTACTATTTTTCTCCAGTATAGTTTGAAGTCTGGTATCGCTATACCGACTGATTCACACTTCCTGCTTAGTGTTGTTTTTGCTATTCTGGGTCTTTTATTTTTCCATATGAATTTCATGATTGCTTTCTCTATTTCTACAAGAAATGCCGTTGGGTTTTGATTGGCATTGCACTAAACCTATAGAGAACTTTTAGTAATATCGCCATTTTGATGATGTTAGTTCTGTCTATCTATGAACAGGGTACATTTTTACATCTTCTAATATCTTCCTCTATTTTTCTCTTTAGGTTTCTGTAGTTTTCCTTGTATAAAACTTGCACCTCTTTTGTTAGGTTGATTCCCAATTATTTTTTTTTTTTTTTAGTATATTGTGAATGGAGTGGTTGTCCTCATTTCCGTTTCAGAGGATTTGTCACTGATATTCAGGAATGTCTTTGATTTATGAGTGTTGATTTTATATCCTGCCACTTTGCTGAATTCATTTATTTGCTCTATTAGTTTCTTTGTAGACCCTTTTGGGTCTGCTAGGAATAGAATCATATCATCTGCAATAGTGATAATTTAAGTTCTTCTTTTCCTATTTATATGCCTTTAATTTCTTTCATCTCTCTAATTGCTCTGGCCAGTGTTTCGAGAACTATGTTGAACAGAAGTGGTGAAAGAGGGCATACCTGTCTTGTTCCAGATTTTAGGGGGAATGCCTTCAATTTTTCTCCATTCAGAAGTATGCTAGCCTGAGACTTAGCATAGATTGCTTTTACAATATTGAGGTATGTTCCTGTTATCCCTAGTTTTTCTAGAATTTTGAACATAAAGGGATGCTGTACTTTGTCGAATGCTTTTTCTGCATCTATCGAGATGATCATATGGTTCTTATTTTTAAGTCTATTGATGTGATGAATAACATTTATTGATTTCTGTATATTGAACCAGCCTTGCATCCCACGGATGAATCCTACTTGATCATGGTGCACAATTTTTTTGATATGCTTTTGTATCTGATTTGCCAGAATTTAATTGAGGATTTTTGCCTCTAGGCTCATTAGAGATATTGGTCTGTAGTTTTCATTCTTTGAAGTGTCTTTGTCTGGTGTAGGAATCAGAGTGATGTTGACCTCATAGAATGAATTTGGAAGTTCTCCCTCTTTTTCAATTTCCTGAAATAGCTTGAAAAGTATTGGTATTAGTTCCCCTTTAAAGGTTTTGTAAAACTCTGCTGTATACCCATCAGGTCCTGGGCTTTTCTTACTTGGTAGTGTTTTGATGGTTTTTTCTATTTCCTCAATTGATATTGGTCTGTTTAGGTTGTCTATATCCTCCTGACTCAATCTGGGCAGATCATATGACTTAAGAAATTTATCGATGCCTTCACTGTCTTCTATTTTATTAGAGTACAAAGATTCAAAATAATTTCGGATTATCTTCTGTATATCTGAAATATCTGTTATGATATTGTCTTTTTCATCCTGTATGCTAGTAATTTGAGTTCTCTCTCTTTTTGTCTTCGTTAGCATGGCTAAGGGTCTGTAGATTTTTTTTATTTTTTCAAAGAACCAAATGGGTTGATGTGTCTGCTGTGCTTGCAGGCCGCTAGTCCTGTTCCGCCGGTCAGTTGCAGGTCTGCCTACCTTTCGGGAGCGGGTGGTGGCTCTGCTTTGGCCCTACCGCAATTGGGGTGTCGTTACTACCATGCTGGCAGATCGCTGGGCCTGTTCCGGGTGCGGGCAAAGACTCTGCTCTGCCCCTACTCCAATTGGGTTGACGTGACTACCACGCCGGTGGGCTGTTGTGCTTGTACTGGGCGTGGGAGAAAGCTCTGCTCTGCCACTACTCCAATTGGGGTGTCATGTCTACCATAGTGGCAGGCCGCTGGGCCTGTTCCGAAGGTCAGTCACAGGTCTGCTTTTGTGGCGGGCGCGGGGGGCAGCCTGCTTGGCCCCTACTACAATTTGGGTGACGTGACTACCACACCAGCTGGTGCCTGGGCCTGATCCGGGAGCAGGCAGTGGCACTGCTCTTTCCCTACTCCATTTGGGGTGACGTGGGTACCACGCCTGCGGGCCTGATGAATCTTCCTCTATGTTTCTAGAGAGAATTACGGAGGCATATAGGAGATATACTCCTTTCGATCCTCATGCAGAGGATCAAAAATCATCTGTCACAATGGCCTTTATTGGGCATGCTGCCTTGGATATTTAAAGAAAGTTACAATGCTTAGATGGATTACAAGATATGACTTTGAGAGATTTAGTCAGAGAAGCCGAGAAAGTATACTATAAGAGAGAAACTGAGGAAGAGAAGGGAGCAAAAGGAGGATAAAAGAAACAAAAGACAGACTAAGGAGTTGACTAAGGTCCCGGTCACAATAACAAAAAGGCCAGAAATTAAGAAACAGGGAGACAGGAAGGGATACCTGGTCCCACGCCAGAGGCCACCCCTGACCTCAGATCAATGTGCCTACTGTAAAGAAAGAGGACACTGGGTTCAAGAGTGCCCTAGAAAGAGGCAGCCACGCCAGCCAGCCTTTCTGACTCTTCAGCATGACTACGAAAGTCGGGGCTCAGATCCCCTCCCTGAGCTCAGCGTATCTTTTGAAGTGGAGGAGACACCAGTAAACTTTGAAGTGGATACAGGGGCAATAAACTCAGCCCTTAAGGCCCCATTGGGCCCTCTATCAAATAAAAGGTCTCTAGTTCAAGGGGCTAATGGCAGTAAATATCGGACTTGTATAACTAAGAGGATCATGGACCTGGGGAAAGGAAAAATCCATCACTCCTTTTTAGTAATCCCAGAATGCCTGGCAGACTTTTGCTGTACGTCATGGGGATGTGAGCATACAGGGGCTGCCTGATGGAACACAAACTCCTCATCAAATTCAGTACACAGCATTGGCCATATTACCAATTAGATAACCAAAACCGATGGCCCCCAGAGGGGTCTCTTGATCCTCAAATTCTGCGTGACCATTTTTTTTAAAGAGAGAGGTGAGAGAGAGAGAGACAGAGAGAATTTTTAATATTTATTTTTTAGTTTTTTGCTGGACACGACATCTTTGTTTGTATGTGGTGCTGAGGATCGAACCCGGGCCGCACGCATGCCAAGCGAGCGTGCTACAATTGAGCCACATCCCCAGCCCTGTGTGACCTTTTTAACTTCTGCAAGTGCTCAAAAGGGTGAAAGGAGATTCCCCTATGGGCATGCCTTTTCCATCCTTCACTCATATCCTGAACTATGCTTATCCAATCAATCCTCACCTTCAGCCTTGTGCTCCAGAGTCTCTGCTGTCACTCTCACCTCAGCAACCTGATTTCTCCCCTCCAATTATTAGATCAAAAACCCAAATCTCTGCTGGTTCTCAGACCATCGCCATCTTGCTGAAGTAGCAGGTACTCAGGTTCCCATCCACCGACTCACTCCTCTCTTCTCCTGTCCGTGCCTGCCCTGGGTCCCACCAGGTCCTCTTACCAGCTAATACAAAGCTGAAACTAGCTGAGGAGAGCCCTCAGACTCCTATCAAAGATGTAATGAAAATGGCCTTTAACGTTGCTTTGTCATCACTGAAAACAGTTTACTAAAAATTTAAAGTCCCTCACATGCATTTTGGGATACTCACTCTTGTCTTCCCCTCTGCTCTACCTGTTCTACAGCTCAAGTATTTGTTGCTAGGAAAATCCCAAACCCCTTTCCCATTATTCTTTTACATCTCTCCTTCCTTATTCTCAGATCCTCGGAGCTGCTGTCAGCCCCACCTTCCCTGTCTTCCCCTTCTGTACCAGGCCTACAGAAAATTCTTAACTGACTTTCTACAGAAGTCTTCACCATGGCTGACTTTAGGACTTTCAGCAAAAGAGTCCCTATAAAAGAGTTCAATGTAGATAAACTTCCTCTTTTAGTGTTGCCTTGTTCTACTTGGCCACTGGCTAAAAAAATAAGCACTTCTATGCTAGACACCCCATTACTTGTTTTCCACAAAATAATGAACAAGGCCTCTGGCCATGAGCTGGGGCTTTACAGAGATGGCTATATTTCTAAGATAAAGAAGTTACCATCAGGGCTCCATGGTAACAGCTGTCAGGGGCGAAAAATAAGAAAGGTAGGAAAAAGCTCTTTCCCTCCCAGGTGTCCTTGAAAAGTTAACTTGCCCAGAACTGAGGTAAAAACAGAAACAACAACGGCTTTTTTGAACTTCTGAAGACTGTGAACTTCTGAGCCCCTTCCCTTACATGTTGGGTACAAAATTCTGAAACTACCTAAACTTGAGTTTCAGGAGAATAATTGATTACAACAGAAGCAATGCCCTCTGAATCTGGTTGCAACCAAATAGGACGGTTTCCCTGTCTTCGTTGCTATCTTAGGTACCTTGCCTTGTCCGTCCCTACAACAGCATAATTGTATATAATTAAACATTGTTTATGTTTTAAAGAAATTGTCAACAGATGTGATTAATTGTGTAATGGTGCAGATGTTTCCCAGAGTGCTCTGTCATGATGCAGGTTCATTTGAAAATGAAATAGAGGGGCATACAACCCGTTTCCACTGGGAACATATATCCCTCACTTTAGCCATCCTATTCGGAATAGGAGTTGCTTCAGGGGTGGGCACAGGAACCACTGCCCTCGTCCATGGGACACAACAAATGACCCAATTAGAAGAAGCAATAGACCAAAACTAAGATATTAGATACCTCCATCAGAGCTTTGCATGAATTTTTAACCTCTCTCTCTGAAGTTGTTTTACAGAACAGGCGAATGATACAAAACACACACACACACACACAGAAAAAAAAATAGCAAAATATATGTCAATCAAAATTTTCATAAAATATATATCATAAAAAGATCCAAAAATATTCATTTTACTGAACATGGATTTATGTATAATGTTGTTCAACTAGCAAGCTCACCCATTGGTTGAATATTCAGTTCCAACACGGTTAAGTAGGAGTGATCTCTTCTCACAATTTGTATCTGACAACTCATCCACCTCACAAGAATGTATGTGTGGTACCAGGTATGATTCTATATATCCATATAAAAATATATGTGCTGAATAGGCTACAGAGAAAGGGAGACAGGAATTCACAAATTTTTTAACTTTAAAAACACATGGAGAACTATTTCAACAAAAAATTGACTAGATTTAACTCCTACTCTGTATCATGCAAAAGGCAAGTCCAAATATACACCATGCCTCCTCTAAACTTCTTGTATTTCTATTCATGGCAATACTTCTCTGAGTTCAGTTCCAGAACGCAGTCTTTAAGGGAAATCCCAACAGAGTTCAAGCCCAGGTGGACCAAGATATTTCTTACAACCACCACACAAATGACCACAATTAAAAACAAAACACTCAAACATGGTCCTCATCTTCTTCCATATAGTCACTCATCGTAACCTCTGTCTGGAGGTTTCCATGAAGGGCTCACCCAAAGACAGTGTCCAAATAAACTCCCTTGCCTCTCATTTGCCTAAAGTGATGTTGGCCTGGACACCCTTTCTGTGAACCAGGAGTGATCAAATAAGCCTCCCGTTAATACTGCTCTGTTTCTCCAATTTGAGGCCTACTGACTTTCAAGTATAGATTCTTTATGTGATTTGGAGTCATACGAAAACCTAAGCACCTCTGCAGTGATTTGAAGAACTCATTTGACCCAAGGAATACCTATTCTCACTTGATGGAGGTCAGGAACCTAACAGAGGAAGATGAGAGACTTCATCCACAATGACTGATCTTTTGGCAATTATGGTTTTGGATGCACACATGGGATCATTTTTAGATCCATCAGCTGCTGAGAATCAAAGTCACAGCCACATACAAGGCCAAGAGTCTAATTAAGACACATCCCTTTCCAAAGCAACTAAGAAAGAGCCACAAGTGATGCCCATTCATTTCCATTTGAAAACTGTTTCCTTCAGGCTTCACAAAGGGGTGGCCTGAGGCAAAGACCTTCCTGATATTCAGGGCAACAGAACAATAGGTAAGCAAAAGGCCAAAAGCAGGGTATATCCACTTAGACTTTCCTGGTCACACTGATATCTGAGTTTTCTGAGATGCTGGCCATTTCCTTCAGCTATCCTTTACATGGCCATGTCACAGACCTTGGAGTTGTTGCATATCTTGGACAAAAAACCATGAGCCTATTCTGGAGAGTGGCCAGAATTCAGAAGAAAACAGGGACTTAGGAAGGTAATAGGTATTGCTCATCCATAAGGCAAGCCGCACTCCATTCATAAATTAGGCAGGATGCATAATGGGAAGCTTTCTACTAGACAGGACACATCCATTGTTGCATTCTCTTTTCTCATGTCTACAACCACGGACACAGTGGGATACACAGACATAGAAACACTCATTTTGTCAAACGACTTACTAGAAACAGTTCACTCCAAATCAAACAAACCGCCTTCCCTACCTATTCTCAGAATATGAGACAAAACAACAAACCCACACTCACAAAGGCACCTCCTTCCCTCAAGTAGTTCTGTGACTCTCCGGAGTTAACTCTGACTGGTGGGCCATATTATGTTCCCCCGAAATGGCGTGTCCTCTATCAGATCTGCTTTCCTTGACCAACTCTGTAAAGTTGTCAGGAAAAAGTGGCGAGCCACTACCTGCTTTCTCAGGAAAAGTACCTCTTCAGTGCTCTCCTGGTATTTGGCTATACTCACATCATTAGGTACCGAGAAAGACTGACTCTGTCCTTGGAAAATCCAATCAAGTGAGCCCACAGGGACTTGGACTGGGATTGCCTCTCGGTGTCTTGGTTCTTGGATAGCAAGTTCAGAGAGTTCCATCACCAAGGAAATTAGATATGTCACTTTCTTTGGAACTGAATGAGGCCACTGCCTTGGCACCCCTTTTTCCTAACAGTTGCTTCCAAGGGTCCCATGAGATGGAGGCTGCCCCTACTTCCTGTGACACTTTCACAAGTTAGAATGGTATATCAACCATAGGCACCCGTGAACAGCTTTCCACACAGGCCTGATTTGGTCCATCTT
This sequence comes from Callospermophilus lateralis, assembly GCF_048772815.1. Taxonomy (NCBI): domain Eukaryota; kingdom Metazoa; phylum Chordata; class Mammalia; order Rodentia; family Sciuridae; genus Callospermophilus; species Callospermophilus lateralis. The sequence goes on along the minus strand of NW_027512990.1, from coordinate 181,713 downwards.
CTCTACAATAAGAAGAGAGAGGCTGATTAAGACACATCCCTTCATCTTGACCAGGTTGTTTGCCATGGAAGATGACTTTTGCTCTCTCAGGTCCTTCATAGCTGCCTATAACTTTTCCGGGTATCATTTCTGTATGGACCTTTGAGGTTTTCAGCAGGTGGAAGGTCCCCTACTTTCCTGTATTGTAAGAACAACTCCGTCCCTGTTCTTCTGTAAAATGAGATTGAGGGAACAGTGTATGTTTAGGGTTAATAACAGGTTCAATTTGGGTTAGGAATCATTCTGTGCGATGAATAATGGTATTGGCAACCTGTGAGATTTACAAGAATGTAGAGGTGAAATATAAGTATGAAAATAAAAATCTAGGTATAATTTGAAACCCAGAAGGGCATTGGGCCCTGGATTGGGATACTTAGCTTGATTTATGTTCTCTAAAGATGTCTCAGATAATTCAATATACAATGGCATAGGACCTTGTACCTTGGATGATTGAACGTAGAAGAGAACATCCAGTAAAAAGGGATAGTCAGTAGGTTTAGAAAGATTGTCGGTAGGTTTAGGAAGAAGAGCGATTATAGGATTTAGACCAAAAGTTCTTTAGCAATATGGTTTCGGTTAGAGAGTGAATGTAAATGTCGGCACATATGAAGAGTCAGTCACTATGATAAACTGGGAAAATATGTAGAAATGCAGATATCAATAGAGACATTATTGCATCAGGCAAAATATAAAGTGAGTGATAGGATTAGACATTTTCAACAGGGTTGAGTTTGAATATATAATCTTAGGAAGAAACAAATATGTTGTCACCAATAGGATTGACATTTGAGAGCATTAGGCAGCAAGGACATGGATGTTTCTATTAATCCATGTTCACTTTCCTTTTAGGCTTTGGTACAGTCATAAGTGTGACCTTTACATTTTTTTTCAGAATATTATTGTGATAAAATGTATATGTAGATCAGGTGACATAAGTATTTCTTCCACCATTTCTGGTAGCAATATATTGAAGACGTAAAATTAGTATTGGGGGTCCAAAGAGGTGTACACTGTGTCTATGAATATAAAGATAAAGCATGAATAGAACATACTGTGAATAAATAATATAACTTGTTCCAACTATAAATAATGGATTGAACTGATATCTGAAAAATTACAGGAAATGTTATATTGATATACAATCATTCTTTCCAAAATGGTATACATATAATGGTAATATTAGTGTTTTGGTTTATCACGAAGGGTGTGAGTTTTACTTCACCAGTGATTATGGAAATCGAAAATAACTTGTTTGGAAAGAAGCGTCATGAAAAGACGAGTTCAGAAACCCTGATAATACTTGTGTTCTGAAACAGGAATTGATTAAAGTTGAAACAAATACCTGTAAATTTGTGAACTTGTGGATGAAATATATATCGTATGATGTGCAAAAACTGAAGAAATAATAATGTACCAGTGTTGAATACAAATGAACCTCAAATTACATATCATGTCCCATAGGAATCTACTTGCATTGGTGGTAAACTGGGTCAATTACTGTAAAATTATTAGAATTTGTAGGCACCATTCACTGAAGTTTGTTTTCAGTACTAGGAAACAAATATGTATTTCAGGTGGATGAATATTTCGGAAAATAATCTTGTGAAAAGTTGATTATAAATCCATATACAAGAACATGAATGAATTTAGAAAGTGTATATAAGACACATATATTTTATATATTGAAAAATCTGAATAGTGTGTGTGTGTATATATATATATATACACACACACACACACACACAAACTACACACAGACATTAAAAAGCAGCAATATATATGAAAATCAAAATTCATCAGTAAATATATATCATCCACAGATGCAAAAATAATTATTTTACTGAACATGAGTATATGTATAATGTTGTTCTACTAGAAAGCTCCCATATAGTTTGAATCTTCAGTTCTAACAGCGTTTAAGAGGAGTGATCTCTTCTCACAATTTGAATCTGCGAAGTGAGAAACCTCACAAAAATGTACGTGGGATTCCTGGTAGGATTCTATATGTGCATATAAATATACATGTGTGAATTGGCTACAGAGAAAGGGAAACAGGATTTCACACATTTGTTATCTTTAAAAACACACGGAGAACTATTTCAAATAAAAATTGACTAGATTTATAACTCCTACCTTATATAATGCAAAAGGCAAGTCCAACTATACAAGATGCCTCCTCTGAACTGCTTGAATTTCTATTCTGTTTGGGTTATTTTTCTCCATTATATTAGGATGAGTTGTCTGATTCTAGTAGGTATGGGTTAGTGTCAGGGATTCAGTATTTCAAAAGGAAAATTGGAAAATGAATTCAATGTGTAAGCAAATATGTGCTTCACAAATATCTGTTAAGGTCTGATATCCTCTCACTCTCATCCAGAAAAATGCCTTGACATTACCTTCACCCCAGGTAAAACATAATTAGAGGAGAAGAGTTAGAAAATCAGTGAATACATATCTGGAATGGAAAATGCTCAAGAGTTCATAACCATGGAGGTGGTAGAGGAGTTTCCAAAAGTAAGGGACAGGGTAAACACAACACAAACAGGGAGCTCTGAGAGCCTAAAAACTTTTTGAGAAACTGCCTCTGAGTTTGGGCACTTGAAATATATGTTGTTGTCAGGAGATTTGGCTTCTTTAGTAGTGAGACCATCAAAGCTGGTTCTGCATCTATGTGACCTGAAGGACATGGTTTCTTATTTTCCAATGAAGATGAGGCAGCAATGCTGAATCCTCTCTTTGTAGGTAAACTGTGACCACTGAGGACTAAGTGTCTCTCTGTGTTGACTGCGAAGCCATTTGGTCCTCCTACACTTTTTGTGGTGTTTTTCCTGCTGCACTGGGAGTTTGGTATTTGCTTCACGAAATACCAGGAGCTCAACTGGGACATATTGCTGGAGGGAGTTCTGTCACGTGTGTTGGGTCAGGGTCTGCAGGAGAATGCACCAACCAGGCTTCTATCCCTCCTAGCTTGGCCCATTGCCCCCTCGTCCATATCAACCTGATTCAGAACATTGACCTGAAACCTCACCATATAACAAGATGTCTTTACATATAAGGGACTGCTGGCTGCACCATGTCAGTCACAAGCCATTTGGAATCCAATGGTAGATCCTCATGGCCCTACCACTGATGTTTCATCACACACCTGCCCACCACTGCTCTAGGCCCACTACTCAGCAGGCTCCAACTTACTGGCATCTCTGTTCTACACCATTTTCATGAAACCCAGTCAATCAAGGCATTGTCTGGTATACTCATGATCAGCAACAGGACATCCAAATGTTCTCCAGTGCCACCTGGTTGTGGGAACTTCCAAAAATTCATGGTATTTATCAAGCCATTTTTCAAGGATGAAGTTGGAGAAACTCTGGGTTTCAATTCATTCAGGAACCACTAAATGTTGAGGAAGCTAATTTAAATGAAAACTCTGGAGAACTCTCACAGGCAAGGCTTCCCAAAGAGTGGGGAAAAGGTCACATGAAGCCAGGCACATTGAGGTGTAAAATGTGAGGTCCATGTGTGTTTTGACTCTCAACTATGGCTGCAAGTTTTTCACAATTATATCATGTGATATCCTGGCTGAGATTCCCAGTGCTCTGTGGAAAGCCAGATCTCAGTTTCCAAGGGCAACTCTCATGCGTGGCCTCCTAAAATCCCAAAACAATTCATGGCAATACTTCTCTGAGGTGAGTTCCAGAACTAAGTCTCTATGGGGAATCACACCAGAGTTCAAGCCCAGGTGGACCCAGACATTTCTTCCAACCGCCACACAAATGACCACAATTAAAACCAAAACACTCCCACATGGCCCTCATCTTCTTCCATATAGTCACTCATCATGACCTCTGGCTGGAGGTTTCCATGAGGGGTGCAGCCATTGGTAGTGTCCAAAATAAGCTCACTTGCCCCTCATTTGCCTAAAGTCAGGGTGGCCTGGACACTCTTAATATAAACCAGGAGTGGTCAAATAAGCCTGCCGTTCATGCTGCTCTGTTTCTCCAATTTGAGGCCTACTGACTTTCAGGTATGGAATATTTATGTGAAATAGAGTCATGAGAAAAGCCAAGCACCTCGGCAGAGATTTCAAGAACTCATTTGACCCAAAGGATCAGTATTCTCACTTGATGGATGTCAGGAACCTAACAGAAGAAGGCGAGAGACTTCATCCACAATGACTGATCTTTTGGCCATTTTGGTTTTGGATGCGCACATGCGATCATTCTTTGGATCCATCATGTGCTGAGAATAAAAATCACAGCCACATACAAGGCCAAGAGGCTAATTCAGACACATCCCTTTCCAAAGCAATTAAGCAAAGAGCCACAGGTGATGCCTATTCATTTCAATTTTAAAACTGTTTTCTTCAGGCTTCACAAAGGGGTGGCCTGAGGCAAAGACCTTCCTGACATTCAGGGCAACAGAACATAAGGTAAGCAAAAGGCCCAAAGCAGGGTTTCTCCACTGAGACTTTCCTGGTCACACTGATATCTGAGTTTTCTGAGATGATCTCCATTCTCTTCAGCTATCCAGTATATGGCCATGTCACAGAGCTTGGAGGTGGTACATATCTTGGACACAAATCCCTGAGCCTATTCTGGAGACTGGCCGGAATTCAGGAAGAAAACAGGAACTTAGGATGATAGCAGGTGTTGCCCATCGATAAGACAAGGTGCAGTCCATTCATAAATTGAGCAGGATGAATTAGGTAAGATTTATACTAGACAGGACACATCCATTAATGCATTCTCTTTTCTAATGTCTACAACAATGGACATAGTCGGATACACAAACATAGAAACACTCACCTTGTCAAATGACTTACTCGAAACAGTCCATTTCAATCCAAACAAACCGCCATTCCTACCTTTTGTTAGAACATGAGGCAAAACCACAAACCCACACCCACTCCCACAATGGCACCTCCTTCCCCCAAGTAGATCTGTGACTATCTGGAGTGTCCTCTAACTGCTCGGCCATACTATATTCCTTTGAAATAGTCTGTCCTCTCTCAGGTCTGGTTTCCTTGGCTAACTCTGTGAAGTTGTCAGGAAATAGTGGTGAGCCACTACTGGCTTTCTCAGAAAAGGTACCTCTTCAGTGCTCTCCTGGCATTTGGCCATCCTCACATTAGTAGGTACCAAGAAATACTTACTCTGTCCTTGGTAAATCCAAACAAGTGAGACCACTGTGACTGGGAATGGGATAGCGTCTGGGTGCCTGGCCACTAGGATACAAAGATCATAGAGTTCCATCACCACGGAAATGAGGTATGTCACTTTCTTTGGAATTGAATGAATGAGGTCACTGCCTTGGCAACCAGTTTGTCCTAACACTTGCTTCCAAGGGTCCCATGAGATGGAGGCTGCTCCTACTTCCTGGAACACTTGCACAAGTTAGAATGGTATATCAACCATAGGCACCTGGGAACAGCTCTCCACACAGGTCTGGTTTAGTCCATCTTCTCTAACATAAGTAGAGAGAGGCTGATTCAGACACATCCCTTTATCCTGACCAGGTTGTTTGCCATGGAATAGGACTTTTGCTCTCTCAGGTCTTTCATACCTCCCTACAACTTCTCCAGGTATCATTTCTGCATGGACCTTTGAGGTTTTCAGCAGGTGGAAGGTCCCCTAATTCCCTGTATTTTAAGAACAACTCTGTCGCTGCTCTTCTGTAAAATGAGATTGAGGGAACCGTGTATGTTTAGGGTTAATAACAGGTTCAATTTGGGTTAGGAATCATTCTGTGCGAAGAATAATGGTATTGGGAACTTGCGATAATTACAAGAACATAGAGGTGAAATATAAGTATGGAAACAGAAATCTAGGTATGATTTGAAGCACAGGACCTTGTACCTTGGTAGATTTAATGTAGAAGAGAACATCCAGTTAAAAATGGATAGTCGGTAGGATTAGGAAGATAGTCGGTAGGTTTAGGAAGAAGAGTGAGTATAGTATTTGGACCAAAAGTTCTTTAGCAATAGGGTTTCGGTTAGAGAATGAATGAAAATGTCAGCACATATGAAGAGTCAGTCACAATGATGAACTGGGGAAAATAAGTAGGAAAGCAGGTATCAATAGAGACATTATGAAATCAGGCAAAGTATAAAGTGAGTTATAGGATTAGACATTTTCAACAGGGTTTAATTTGAATATATAATCATTGGAAGAAACAAATATGTTGTCACCAATAGGATTGACATTTGAGAGCATTAGGCAACCTTCACATGGATGTTTTTAGTTAAACATTTTCACTTTTCTTTTAGGCTTCGGTACAATCATAAGTGTGACCTTTACATTTTTTGTTCAGAATTTTACTGTGATAAAATATATTTGTGGATCAGGTGACATGAGTATTTCTTCCACCATTTCTGGGAGCAATATTTTGAAGACATATACATTAGTGTTAGGGGTACACAGAGGTGTACCCTGTGTCTATGAATATAGAGATAATGCATGAATAGACCATCCTGTGAATAAATAATATAACTGGTTCCACTTTAAATAATGAATTGAATTGATATCTAAAAATATATAAGAAATCTTATATTGATCTATATATATATATATATATATATATATATATATATATACACACACACACACACACACACACACACGCACACGCACAGACATTAAAAAGTAGCAATATAAGAGATCCAACATGGTGGCGGACATGGAGAAATCAAGTATCTGACCTCATTAGCTGCGCAGGCATAGGGAGTCGTAAACTGTCTAAATGCTGTTTGTTCAGAATCACTAGGCCATGCTGACCTGACGTGGATCTGGTGCGAACAGTCTGGGCCCCTGAGAAAACACACAGAGCCCGGATCGGCTGCATAGAAGCTCAGATTTGCCTGCTTCTTGTGACTCAGAACTAACGTTCCGTCTGAAAAAACTGGTCGGCCCTTCTGAATTTACAGAGGTAAAAGGCCACTGGATTGACACAGTCAGGACCCATCCATTGCATTGGTCACCTGGCAAAAGGAACGAATGGTCACCATTTGCATGGGATACCACCGTGGAAGAGAACTGATGTCATGGGCAGAGGAGATAACTTCATTGAAACCAGTACGACAGGTGTGTAATTCCCTATGCATCTCTCTCCACACAGCGGGGAAACATTAAGGGCCCCTCCCAGCTCTCCCTTAAGGGGCCCTCCCAGGTCTCCCGTGAGAAAGATGGCCAGACCGAGGGAATCATGTGTGCTGTGGGACTTGTGGCGTGGAATTCCTGGCTACCGCTCCTACCAGTGCTGACAACTGAGGTCTCTTACACCAGCTAATGTGGGCATGGATACCAGAAAGCAAGCAAATTCGCTGGGGGTTCCCAGCCCCAAGCTCTACAAACTTAGGGTCTGAGGGAGGCAAACAGGGAGAGAGTGCCAAGCGTTGATGAAAACAGGGCTACCAGGAGCAGAGACCTGACGTGTAGCAAGTATTGTGGTGAGCATCACAGTTGAGCGGAGCCTGGCTTGAGGAAACACTAGAGAAGGTCCTAGGCACTCAGGATTAGAGACCCGCCCAGTCTGGGAGGAAGAGCTGCTGCACAGTGATTGGTTCCCACCTATTGAGAGGAGAAGCTTGGCCCAGTGAGCACAGCTCCACCTACTGGAAGAGAAGTTAATTGAACTCTATGACTGCATGTATTATTATTATTATTATTTTATTTTTATTTTTTTCTTTCATTTAAATTTTTTGTGTTGTTCTTTAACTTATTTTAATGTTTTTATTTTTTTAATTTTACTATTAATATTATTTTAAATTTTGATTTTCATTTTTTAATTATCATTATTATTTTTTAAAAAAAATATTTCTTTCTTTATTTTCTATTTTTTTCTTTTGTCTTTTCATTTCTTTTCAATTTTCTTATTCCCCCATCCTTGAATTCTACCTGCCTATTCTCATTCTCTTTTGTGACTTCTTCCCATCCCATCTAATATCTTTCCTCCCAAGCTTCAAATAAATTTATAAGAATAAGAAGTAACTCAGCACTCAAACAGAACAAGAAGTAACATGAGCAGCATCAAAAAGCAAGAAAGAAAAGGAGTACAAACAATGAAGGATAACCTAAATATTCAGGAGGACCTAGAATTATCAGAAAAATGGTCATATAAAGAACTCAAGGAATACCTTAGACAGATGAAATGGAACCTTAAAGAGGATACGAGAGAGCAAATAAATACAGTGAAAGAACACATTGAAAATGAATTACATAAACAGATAAAAGAAGAAGTTAATCTTCTTTTTCAGGAGATAGAGATCATAAATATTCAAAGAATATTTCTAGAAATGAAGGAAACGATAAACCAAATTAAAAACTCAATTGAGAGTATCACTAACCGTGTGGAGCAAGTAGAAGACAGAATGTCACATAATGAAGACAAAATATATCATCTTGAAAAGAGTCTAGCCAACACAGAAAGGCTGGTAAAAAATCACGAGAAAAACATCCAAGAGATATGGTATAACATAAAAAAACCAAACTTATGAGTCATCTGGATAGAGGAAGGTACAGAGATTCAAACTATGGGAATGAAAATTTTCCAGAAATAAAAAAGGAAATGGATATACAAATTGAAGATGCTTACAGGACACAGAGCACACAAAATCACAGTAGACCAACGCCAAGACACATTGTTATGAAGCTATCCAATATACAGAACAAAGAGAAAACATTAAAAGCTTCAAGAGAAAGGAGGAAGATTACATTCAGGGGTAAACCAATAAGGTTAGCAACCTATTTTTCATCACAGACACTGAAAGTGAGAGGATCCTGGAACAACGCATTTCAAACATTGAAAGACAATGGATGCCAAACAAGAATTCTGTATTCAGCAAAATTCAGCTTCAGGTACGACAACGAAATAAAAATCTTTCATGATAAACAAAAGCTAAAAGAATTTTCAGCCAGAAAACCACCATTGCAAAGTGTCTTGAGCAAAACACTACACGAGAAAGAAATGAAAAACAACAACCAAAACCATCAGTGGGAAGTGCCTCAGTAATGACAGAGGGCGGGGGAAAAGCTAATCATGGAGAAACAAAGTAAATTTAAAAAAGCGATAAATATTCAAACATGGCTGGCAGTAGAAACCATATATCAATAGTAACACTAAACATTAATGGCTTAAACTCTCCAATAAAGCAACATAGGCTTGTAACTTGGATTCAAAAAACAAATCCAACAATATGTTGCCTCCAGGAGACATATCTGAATGGAAAAGACATACACAGGCTGAAGGTGAAAGGTTGGGAAAAAATATACCATGCACACGGTCCTCATAAGCAAGGAGTGGTGGCGATCCTCAAATCGAATTAAATCGACTTCAAGACTAATTTAATCAAAAGGGATAATGAAGGAAATTATATTCTGTTAAAAGGAACCATTCACCAACAAGACATAAAAATTATCAATATTTACGCACCATTAAATGGTGCTGTGACGTTGATAAAACAAATTCTCCTCAAGTTCAAGAATCAAATAGCCCACAACACAATAATTATGGGTGACTTCAACACACCTCTCTCACCATTGGACAGATCCTCCAAATAAAAGTTGAATAAAGAAACTATAGAACTCAATATCACAATCAATAACCTAGACTTAACTGACATATATAGAATGTATCAACCATCATCAAGTGGATATAATATTTTTTAGCAGCACATGGATCCTTCTAAAAAATAGACCATATATTATGCCATAGAGCAACCTTCAGTAAATATAAAGGGTGGACTTAATACCATGAATTTTATTGGATTATAATGGAATGAATCTGGAAACCAATGAAAAAGAAGGAAGGAAAAATCCTACATCACATTGGAAATGAACAACATGTTACTGAATGATTAATGTGTTACAGAAGACATAAATGAGAAAATCAAAAAATTCTTCAAGATAAATGAAAATACAGAAACAACATATCGGAGTCTATGGGACACAATGAAAGGTGTTTTAAGAGGGAAATTCACCACCTTGACGTCATTCCTCAAAAATAGGAAAGAACAACAAATAAATGAGCTCACACTTCATCTCAAAGCCCTAGAAAAGGAAGAGCAAAACAACAGCAAATGTAGCAGAAGGCAAGAAATAACTAAAATCAGAGCGGAAAACAACAAAATTGAAACAAAAGAAACTATTGAAAAAATTACAAAACTAAAGCTTGGTTCTGCAAAAAATAAATAAGAAGAATAGACCCTTAGCATCCCGTTATGTTCAAAACATTTGAAAAACTAGAGATAACAGGAATTTACCTTGACATTGTAAAAGCTATCTATGTTAAGCCTCAGGCTAGCATTATTCTGAATGAAGAAAAATTGAAGCATTCCCTCTAAAATCTGGAACAAGACAGAGATGTCCTCTACCACCACTTCTATTCAATATAGTTCTCGAAACACTGGCCAGAGCAATTAGACAGATGGAAGAAATAAAAGGCATGAAAATAGGAAAAGAATAACTTAAAGTATCACTACTTGCAGCTGATATGATTCAATATATAGAAGACCCAAAAGGGTCTACAAAAAAAATTACTAGAAGTAAGAAATGATTTCAGCAATGTGGCAGGATATAAAATCAACATTCATAAGTCAAAGGCATTTCTGTATATCAGTGACAAAACTTCTGAAACGGAAATGAGAAAAAAAAACCACTCCATTCACAATATCCTCAAAAAAAAAAACTAAAATCCTTGGGAATCAACCTAACAAAAGAGGTGAAAGATTTATACAATGCAAACTACAGAACCCTAAAAAGAGAAGTAGAATAAGATCTTAGAAGATGGAAAAATATACACTGTTCATGGATAGGGAGAACTAACATCATCAAAATGGTGATATTCCCAAAAGTTCTCTATAGGTTTAATGTAATGCCAATCAAAATCCTAACGGCATTTCTTGTAGAAATAGAGAAAGCAATCATGAAATTCATATGGAATAATAAAAGATCCAGAATAGCAAAAGCAATTCTAACCAGGATGTGTGAATCAGGCGGTATAGCGATACCAGATTTCAAACTAAATTTCAGAGCAATAGTAACAATGACAGCATGGTACTGGTACCAAAACAGGCGGGTGGACCAATGGTACAGAATGGAGGACACAGAGATTAATCCACAATGCTACAACAATCTTCTATTTGATAAAGGAGCTAAAAGCATGCAATGGAGGAAGGATAGCATCTTCAACAAATGGTGCTGGAAAAACTGGAAATCCATATGTAACAAAATGAAACTGAATCCCTTTCTCTTGCATGCACAAAAGTTCACTCAAAATGGATCAAGGGCCTTGATATCAAAACAGAGACATGGCGTCTGATAGAAGAAAAAGTTGGCTACGATCTACATACTGTGGGGTCGGGCTTCAAATTCCTCAATAGGACATCCATAGCACAAGAGTTAATAACAAGAGTTAATAACTAGAATCAACACATGGGACTTACTCAAAGCAAAAAGTTTTTTCTCAGCAAAAGAAACAATAAGAGAGGTAAATAGGGAGCCTAAATTCTGGGAACAAATCTTTACTCCTCACACTTCAGATAGAGCCCTAATATCCAGAGTATACAAAGAACTCAAAAAATTAAACAATAAGATAACAAATAACCCAATCAACAAATGGGCCGAGGACCTCAACAGACATCTCAGAGGAGGACATATAATCAACAAGTACATGAAAAAATGCTCACCATCTCCAGTAGTCAGAGAAAGGTGAATCAAAACCACCCTAAGATACCATCTCACTCCAGTAAGATTGGCAGCCATTATGAAGTCAAACAACAAGTGTTGGTGAGAATGTGGGGAAACAGGTACACTTGTACATTGCTGGTGAGACTGCAAATTGGTGCATCCAATTTGGAAAGCAGTATGGAGATTTCTTGGAAAGCTGGGAATGAAACCACCATTTGACCCAGCTATTCCCCTTCTCGGTCAATTCCCTAAAGACCTAAAAAGAGCATGCTGCAGGGACACTGCTACATCGATGTACATAGCAGCACAATTCACAATAGCAAGACTGTGGAACCAACCTATATGCCCTTCAATAGATGAATGGATTAAAAAATGTGGCATTTATACAGAATGTAGTATTACTCTGCATTAAAAAATGACAAAATCATAGAATTTGCAGGGAAATGGATGGCACTAGAGCAGATTATGCTAAGTGAAGCTACCCAATCCCTTCAAAACAAATGCCAAATGTCTTCTTTGATATAAGGAGATTAACTAAGAACAGAATAGGTATGAAGAGGATGAGAAGAAGATTAACATTAAAACAGGGATGAGAGGTGGGAGGGAAAGGGAGAGAGAAGGGATATTGCATGGAAATGGAAGGAGACCCTCAGGGTTATACAAAATTACATACAAGAAGAAAGGGAAAAATAATACAAGGGGGAGAAATTTATTACTGTAGAGGGGGTAGAGAGAGAATAGGGGAGGAGAGGGGAGGGGAGGGGGGATAGTAGAGGATAGGTAAGGCAGCAGAATACAACAGACACTAGTATGGCAATATGTGAATCAATGCATGTGTAACTGATGTGATTCTGCAATCTGTATACGGAGTAAAAATGGGAGTTCATAACCCACTTGAATCAAAGTGACAAATATGATGTATCAAGAACTATGTAATGTTTTGAACAAGCATAAATAAAAATTAAAAAAAAAAAGAAAACTAACTTCGGTGAGTGATGCACGCGAATCCTAATATTTTTACAGTAACTGACCCAGTTTAACATCAATGCAAGTAGATTCCAATGGTACATGATGTGTACTTTGACGTTCATTTTTATTCAACACTGGTACATACTATTTCCTCAGTTTATGCACATCACAGGATATATATTTCATCGACAATTTAGCAAATTTATAGGCATTTGTTTCACTTTCAATCACTTCCTGCTTCAGAACACATGGATTCCTCCATATTTCTTGACTGGTAATTTCATGAGACTTCTTTCCAAACACATCATTTTCGACTTCCATAATCACTTTTTAAGCAAAACTCACACACACTTCATGATAAACAATAACCCTAAGATGACAATTAGATATATAACTGGTTGGAATTATTGATTGTATGTCAATATATGATTTCTTATATATTTTCAGATAACAATTCAATCCATTATTTAAAGTGGAACCAGTTATATTATTTATTTACAGTATGTTCTATTCATGCATTATCTCTATATTCATAGACACAGGGTACGCCACTTTGTACCCCCAATACTAATTTATATTTCTTAAAATATTGCTCACAGAAAAAGGTCTAATATGCCTTGGTTCTAGAACTTTTTCTTCAACAAAAAATGGTACACTGTTCAATACATTTGTCTAATATTTTGATAAATAAGTAAAGTAAATTTGATATGGGATTACTCATTCATGAGTACTTTTGTTAGATATCTGATTGATTTACTAAGGTCTGTATAAGTTTGTCCTAAAGTCTGTATAAGATTGTAAAAATCAGTCATGTGTTAAAGAGACAAAAATTTCTCAAAACATAAGTTTACCCATAACATTGTGGTTATAAAGTTTTATTTTTCTAGAGCAAGCAACCATAAAAATTAAACAACTGATTAAATAAGAACTGTTATTTTAGAGCACTGTACTGCCATTTCTTTAAAAGCTAAACTTGGTTAATGTAGAAACATCAATGCAATTGCGATGCTATTAATGTGCTCATATCTTCCAGGTATACAAGTCTGTAAGGTAGAAACTTTAAAAGAGCATTATATCAAGGTGGTGTTCTGAAGTTGTATGGTAATATATATATATATATATATATATATATATATATATATATATATATATATATATATATATATAGGATTTATTTACCTGTTGTCAATAAGATATGTAAACTTTTATGTTACTTTTTATATTGGGGAACAATTTAAATGTATTTTAAGTTAATGAGAGCCTAATCTATGTAAAGGTTAAAAACTTTCAGCCTTTTTTTAATTCATGTTTTAAAAGCTATATCATACGGTGTTAGCTAATGTTCATGTGACCTCAAATAATTTATGTAAACTTTGTAAAATGATATTTAAAAAACAAAGATTAGCTTTAGAATTAAAACACTTAAGATTAATAAAGAGCCCTGCCTTACCTGAGATAAGGCTCTGTGTCCCATCTTATTATGTGAGAATGACTGCGAAAGCAGTAGGTCAGATGTTATTTCATTTAAAGTTATTTTCAAAAGTTTTTTTTTTTCCTGTCAACATTACTAGCATCTCAAACAGAGGATATAATGTATAACTCAGCCAAAAATTTTAGGGTAGCTATTACACGAACTAAGTTTGTTTACTGTTGTTAATTTTATTTTGTAATTTCCTTATGGGTGATATAAAGATTCCCTGTTAATGTTTTACAGCAGTGTTGCTTTAAGAACACAACATTGGTTAATTTAAGATAATTAGCCATCACCTACAAGACAGACAGAATAATACAGATCCCAAATAATAAAAAGATAAATAATTTTAAATTATAGACATTAAAGCCCAGTATTCTTTATATAAGTCTGTTAAAATTTATTTGATGGATGTTTAAGATTAGGATTTAAAATTAAAGTTATATGAAAAGGGACAAGAAAACCAATATTTGGCTCTTGCCCTCTGAGTCAGTCTGTATCCAGGGAACAGCGGACTTCTCTAAAGAGCTTTGCAACTCTGAACCGTATAACCTCCTGATCAGGGAGATTAATGAGACCACTGGAGAACAGAATGCCAATCAGTGCATTTGCTAAGAAGAGGAGAGTCATCAGAGAAGGGAAACATCCCTGATGCTTCCGAGGGAAGCCACATGGTCAAGCAAGACCTGGACCCACCTAGCGCAAATGGCACTAGCAGAACTGAGAAGCTGCTCTCAAGTTTCCCCAGGAATGACTCCCATAAAATCTCAGCTGACTGTTCAGAATAGATAGAAACAAAAGTCAGTTTGACTGCTTCATCTTAAACACTTAGAAAAGACAGTTAAAAACAAATTACAGCCATTTCTGGGCATTTTATATAATAATAGTAATAATAATATTTTAAGGTATACACTTTATGTTAGCCTCCCAAAATAAGTAAGACTGGAGGCTACAAAGAAAGATTCTCAGACAGGAATGCCTGATAACTATAAAAAGAGGCTATCAAGATTATCTGCCAGTGGCAGAAGTTTTTAGTTGAAGGCCTACAGATATTCTTAACCTAAACACATAGGCTTGGTATTTGTTAGTATGATTATCCAGCAATGAGTAAGAGAATTAAAGGTTTCTCTATTAGACACAGAGGTCATACTAGTAAAAATATTTTGCAAGATCAGATGACATTAAATTATTAAACTGAATCTTATGGGGAGGGACAAATGTAACACTAAAAGTTAAATATTAAGTTGACAGTCGTGATAACTGGGGATATTAAAGACTGGTGAGGGAACTTCTATACAGTGACATGTTCCAGCTGCTGCAACATTTATTAAGTACTCATGTCTTTTTGTTTCTCTCATAGAAGAACCCATTCCCAGATGACTTTACTACCTGTTCTTCCCCATCCAGACTTCAAACCTAACTGACTTCTAAAAGGCGACTAATGTCCCTCAGGCGGTGCCCCCTCACGTCACCCTCTCTCAGCTCAGAAGAAGTCTAAATGAGTGACGCCTCTCTTCTTACAACAATGGAGACAAAAATAAATAGAATATCAATATAAGTAATTAATTAAGTCAGGTAAAATCAGGGAGACCTGTTTTTGGGTGAGTTCAAAAAATCGGGAGACTATTACCTGAGGGATTAAAATTCCCACAGTGCTCTTCCTACCCAATCAAATATATGAAAAAAACACATTAGAAAAGGGGGGAATGATTGACCCAACCTGATCTTTTATTAAAATTGGGAGCCATCTTGCCACAAAGCCGTGAAAAGATAATTTTGGCTTAACTATAAATTGCAGCAAGATCTGAACCTGCTTGGAAAGCCTGCCCGTGCCTTGAACTCACCCATGCCTGGCTCTCTGACCAGATAACAGCCCTCTCTGAAACTTTGTTGACACCTCATAAATATTGGCCTTCCTTGGCCAGATGACACTCTCTGAGGCTCTAATGGTCCTCATAAATTCTGATGTTGGGGCCAGCAAACAAAAATGTAAAATACCATTAGTGTGATGCTTGTCAGAATTCTGTTATTTTTAACCCCACTTTTGTGTAACTTTCTGGGCTATAAAGCTGGGCTGCTCTCCTGTTCCCAACGTTTTGGGAGGGAGAGGCAGCCAGGGTGGTGGAAATAATAAGCTTGCTTTAATCTGATTTTAATTGGAGTCAGTGGTCTTTTCTTGCAACCTGGTCTAAAAGGTAAACACTACACAAACCTGGAGCTCTGCCGGACTAAAGACTTCTTGAGAAACTGCCTTTGACGATGGGCACTCGACATATATGTTGTTGTCAGAAGCTTTAGCTTCCATTCAAATGAGACCATCAAAGCTGGGTCTACATCTATGAGACCTGGAGGATATTGTTTCAATTTTTCCAAAGAACATGAGGAAGCAGTGCTGACTTCTCTCTGTAGGTAAACTGTGGCCACTGAAAGCTAAGTGTCTCCGCATGTGGACTGTGAAGCCATTTGGTCATCCTCCACTTTTCATGGTGTTTCTTTCTACTGCACTGGGAGTTTGGTATTTGCCTCATGAAATACAATGACTTCAACTGGTACACAGTGATGTAGGGAGTCCTGTCACGTGTGGTGGGTCAGGGTCTGCAGGAGAATGCACCAACCAGGCTTCTATCCCACATAGCTTGACCTTTTGACCATAGCAACCTGATTCTGAACATTGCCCTGAAACGTCTCCATATAACAAAATGCCTTTTATGGAGAGGTTTCAGACATATAAGTGATTCCTGTCTGTAACATGTCAGCCACAAGTCATTTGGAAGTCAATGGCAGAATCACATGTCCCGACCACAGATGTTTTATCACACAGCTGCACACAACAGCTTTTGGCCCACTACTCAGCAGGCCCCAACATACTGGCATCTCTGTTCTACACCATTTTCATAAAACCCAGTCAATCAAGGCACTGTCTGGTACACTCAGGATCAGCAACTGTACATCCAAAGGTTCTCCAGTGGCAGGTGGCCATGGGAAGTTCAAAAATTTCATGGTATTTATCTAGCCATTTTCAAAGACGAAGTTGGAGAAACTGTGGGTTTCAATTCATTAAGGAACCATTAAATTTAGAGGAAGCACATTTCAATGAATAATCTAGAGAACTCTCACAGGCAAGGGTTCCCAAAGACTGGCCAAAAGGTCACATGAAGCCAGCCCCATTGAGGTCTACAATGTAAGGTCCATGTGTGTTTTGACTCTCAAGTATGGCTTCCAAGTCTTTCAGAAAAAAAATCATGTGATATCCTGGCTGAGATTCCCAGTGCTCTGTGGAAAGCCACTCTGGGCTTAGATCTCGGTGTCCAAGGGCGACTCTCATGTGTGGCCTCCTAAAATCCCAACACAATTCATGGCGATACTTCTCTGAAGTCAGTTCCATAACGCATTCTCTAAGAGGAATCACACCAGAGTTCAAGCCCAGGTGGACCCAGGCATCTCTTACAACCACCACACAAATGACCACAATTAAAACTAAAACACTCCCACATGCTCCTCATCTTCTTCCACATAGACACTCATCATTAACTCTGGCTGGAGGTTTCCAGGAAGGGCACAGCCCAATACACTGTTCAAAATAAGCACCCTTGCCCCTCATTTGCCTAAAGTCAGGGTGGCCTGGACACCCTTGCTGTGAACCAAGAGTGATCAAATAGGCCTGCCCTATATCTGATCTGCTTCTCCAATTTGAGGCCTAATGACAGTCTGGTATAGATTCTTTATGTGAATTGGTATCATAGAAAACCCAAGCCCCTATCGGCTAGGCTCTGCAGGGATTTGAAGAAATGATTTGACCCAAATGATCCCTATTCTCACTTGATTTAGCTCAGGAAGCTTACAGAGGAAAGTGAGAGACTTCATCCACAATGACTGCTCTTTTGGCCATTTTGGTTTTGGATGCACACTTGGAAACTTTCTTTAGATCCATCAGGTGCTGAGAATCTAAGCCACTGCCACCCCACCGGGCCAAGTGGCTGTTTCAGACACATCCTTTTCAAAAGCAATTAAGCAAAGAGCCACAGGTGATGCCCATTCATTTCCCTTTGAAAACTGTTTTCTTCAGGCTTCACAAAAGGGTGGCCTAAGGCAAAGACCTTCCTGACATAAAGGGTAATAGAATCATAAGTAAGAAAATGGCCCAAAGCAGGGTTTCTCCACTGAGACATTACTGGTCACACTGATATCTGAGTTTTCTGAGATGCTCGCATTCCCTTCAGCTATCCAGTACATGGTCATGTAACAGAGCTTGGACGTGGTACATATCTTGGAAACAAAACCATGAGGATACTCTGGAGAGTGGCCAGTATTCAGGAAGAAAAGAGTAACTTAGGAAGATAGTAGCTGTTCACCATCCATTAGGCAAGCCGCACTCCATTTTTAAATTGGGTGGGAAGAATGCTGGGAAGCTTTATACTAGACAGGACACAACCATTGATGCATTCGCATTTCAAATGTCTACAACCACTGATACAGTGGGATACACAGACATAGAAACACTCGTGTTGTCAAACGACTTTCTAGAAACTTTCCAGTCCAAACCTACAAACCGCCATTCCTACCTATTCTCAGAACATGAGACAAAACCACAAACTCACACCGACACCCACAACGGCACCTCCTTCCCCCAAGTATGGCTGTGACTATCCTGAGTGTCCTCTGACTGGTGAGCCATAATATGTTCCCACGAAATGGCCTGTCCAATCTCAGATCTGGTCTTCTTTGCAAACTTTTAGAAGTTGTCAGGAGCCATGGTTGAGCCACTACCTGCTTTCTCAGAAAAAGCCACTCTTCAGAGCTCTCCTGAAATTTGGCCATCATCACATAAGTAGGTACCAAGAAACACTGACTCTGTCTTTGGTAAATTCAAACAATTGAGACCACTGGGACTGAAACTAAGACTTGCTCTGGGTGCATGGCTTCCTGGATCCCAAGTTCAGAAAGTTCCATCACCAAGGAAGTGTGGTAGGTCACTTCCTTCAGGAACTGAATGAGGTCACTGTGATGGAAAACCACTTTGTTCTAACAGTTGCTTCCAAAGGTCCCATGAGATGGAGGCTGCCCCTACTTCCTGTGACACTTTCACAAGTTAGAATGGTATATCAACCATAGGCATCCGGGAACAGCTCTGTACACAGGCCTGGTTTGGTCCATTTAATCTACATTAAGAAGAGAGAGGCTGATTCAGACACATTCCTTCATTCTGACCAGGATGTTTGACATGGAAGTTGACATGGATTTGACTTTTGCTCTCTCAGGTCCTTCATAGGTAAAAAGGTCGGTCAAAAGTCGGAGGAAAAGACCACCAAGAGACTGTCTCATGCCACAGCAAAAGGTTTATTGGGCGTCCAGCATGCTGCGGCTCAGAGCTAACTTCAGAGGAGCAAAGAACAAAGAGCCCCCAAAACAACTTGAGCAGAGTTTATTTACATTCTTTAGAGAGGGCAGGGACTTTGCATACATCATAGCCTCCTTTAGCAAATCAACATACCACGGGAAAATCAAATAACAACCCAAAAACATGATTAGCACATTCATTGGCAGGAAGAGGTCGGACAGGGCGTGATTGGTTAGCCCTGAGAAGGGGTATACGTTTAAACTGATTGGTTGAAGCCCTGAGATGTATACGTCATGAGCTGCACGGTTTCTGGGAAGGGGTTGTTTAGCAACTAGGTGGTCAGGGAAGATTTCAACACACATCTAATTGGCAGTTCCGGGAATTGTCTTAACTGCCACAGGAATTTCAGGTTCTGAGTGCAGCTTGGAAACTTTACAAAACCTGGTTCTTTATGTTTCAATTTTAATTTCTTTTATTCTTTCATTTCCCACTCCTTTTTCTTACTACATTTAATCTTAAAAGTAATGAATCATAATTATTGCGGGGTCTCACACTCTATTTCTGCCAGTGGAGCGTATTTCTGTCTGATTACCATGAGTTTTTTCTGCCCAATTTGAGCCTGGAGAAAGGAAACTATGCGGTTAAGCAAACAAGGTCCCAAAGTTAGCAACACCATAAGGATGATCAGGGGTCAAGCTAAGCCTGATAGGAGTGTAGTTAACCAGGGGGACTGGGTAAACCATGACTCAAACCACCCTTGTTGAATCTCCCTTTCTCTCTGGTGCTCTTCAAGGCATTTTCTCAATTTACTCATGGATTCTTTTACAACTCCAGTATGGTAAGCATAAAAACAACATTCTTCTCTCAGTGCAGTACAGAGGCCTCACTCCCTCATGAAGAGGAGGTCTAATCCTCGCCTGTCCTGTAAAACAACTTCAGAGAGAGAGTTTAAGGATTCCTACAGCACTGTGATGGAGGTCTCTAATGTCTTCCAGTCTTGATCTATTGCTGTTTCTAATCAGGCCATTTGTTGTGACCCATGGATCATAGCAGCTGTTCCTGTACCCACTCCTGCAGCAGCTCCTATCCTCAATAGGATGGCTATAGTAAGGGACAATGGATGCCAGCTAAATCAGGTTGTTTGTCCCCCTAGTAGACCTTAAAATGATTCTGCATCATAATAAACCACCCTGGGGAGTATCTGCACCATTACACAATAATTTACAAAGCTGTCAAATACATGGGTTGAAATGCAAGGAGTTCTGACTGTGTGGAGTTCAGTACAATTAAGGTTCCTTTAATTAGTTCCCAGGGGCAGGAGTCAGCTGTACTCTGGACTGGGGAAGTAGGCAAAGATGGAAACTGGGAAGTATGAGATGGTTGAGGGGTTCTGGTAGATCTAGGCATGGGAGGTTTTGGAGGCTTAATTCCTGGCTTGAGGGGATTGGGCCCTATTGCTGTGGGATTTTCTTCCTTTTTAAGCAGGATGGTGAACCAGTGACCAAAGTCATAACGAGGGCCATAAATATAGAATCGCATTTCCCATGTATTTCCCATAGACCATGTTGTTCTGAGGTAGCCCCTTCCTTTGGAAGTGAAAGTTATATTGAGGGGGTAACATAGACTATTCTTTCCACAGCGAGTTTTTGACACAACTTGGCTCGCGGCACATTTCTAGGGATCAATCCAGGTGTCATTTTTTCCTACCTGAATGATACTGTCTGCGGAGTTTGGGTTCAACCATGTAGCTCCCGTTTGTTCACAACCCCAAGATCTTAAATAAAAGTCACTGGGTCCTCCACAGGTTTGGGCCTGTTTGCGACTTCAGAAAACAGCTGGGCACACATAAAAATCAAGACTGGCTAGTTTACACCTGAGCTGGGGAAGATGATATCCATAATTCATGGGGTAAGGTGGTCTATGTTGCCCTGGTTTGGGTTTGAGTGGGATCTGTGTGAAGTCCTCTATGTCAGGGAGATCCCAGTCAGAGAGGCCTATGGCAAGCTGACAAATGTCCAGGTAGAGAGATGGCCACCAAGTCCATAAGAGGGCTGTATGTGAAATAGACCACACTACTTGCCCAGTAGGATTTATAGCTGCCATTGTTGCTGAACAGGCTGATGGTGATTAGGACTGCTGGTGGTCAGGGGAAGAATCCATAGCCTTACCCACACGACGGACACGCAACTTGAGAGGGTTACCAGTCTGTTCCAGTTTCCAGCCGGAGGCTGGACAGGGCGCAGGCTTGAGATGGGTGGCATGGATCCAGGAAGTGATTCCATCCACTTTCACCACTGTAAGTGTTATAAGCAGCACCTGGTATTGTCCTTTCCAGCGGCGTTCCAGGGATGATACCTGATGCTGTCTCACGTAGACGAAGACTCCCACTTGATATCGATGTGGGGTTCCCTCGTCTCCAGGCTGATAAGCACTGGCCAACTGTTTCCACAGGTATCGCTGGGTGCTGTGTTTGTTCAAGGGCTTTAAGTCTGTCAAGCAAGGGGGTGTGAAAGGAATCATTAAGTCTCAGAGTTGGGGTTAGGTCCCTTACTAAAGGAGGGGCACCATAGAGAATTTCATAAGTGGTGAGTTTACACAAAGAGGCAGAGGGTGTACTTTTTGCACGAAACAGTGCTTAAGGTAGGAGCATAGTCCAATTTTTTTATGCAGGTCTCCAAGCTTAATTTCTTTAAATTCTCTTTGATGGTTCTAATCATTTTTTCTACCTGTCCTGAGCTCTGGCATCTATAAGCACAATGTAACTTCCAATTAATCTTCAGGGTCCTGGTGAATCCCTGACTTACCTGGGCAACAAATGCCGGTCCATTATTGGACCCTATTACCTTAGGCAGGCCAAACCTTGGAAAAATGTCTTCTACAATCTTTTTGAGCACCGTCTGAGCCGTTTCTTTCTTCATTGGGAGGTCTTCAACCAATCCTGAAAGAGTATCTACAAAGACTAGGGGATATTTAAGTCCATACCTTCCTGGCTTAATTTCAGGAAAAGTCCACTTCCCAAAATTGTCCTGGTCTGGTTCCTCGTAAGCGCTTCCCTGCAGGAAGCTTGGATGGGTAAGCATTAACTAATTGGCAGACTTGACAAGCTCTAGTCACCTTCTAAGCTATTTCTTTCCTCTGTAAGTCAGTCAATAAAAAATCCTTTCTTCGGTCCTTTAAGTGTGCCTATAACTTCTTTGAGCTTAAGTGGGTGAGCTAGTGTACATCTTTGACATAAAGGTAGGCTTTTTGAAATTGTAAACTTGGCTCTGTAGGGTCCCAGAGTTCTGCATCTGTCTCCTCAGATGATAAGTTGCCTGAATGTTCCAGTGTGGCCAAGTCTCCTGAATGTTGATCCCCCTGGTGTGGAAAAATTTAACAGAGTCACTCCGTTTAGGGCTGCCAATTAAGCTTCCTCATCTGCCCTTCTGTTTTTAACTGCAACGAGGTCGTTTCCCTTCTGGTGCCCTGGACAGTGCACTATAGCTAGTTCCTTAGTGCCCTTCACTGCTGAGAGAAGGTGGAGAATCTCAACTTTGTTCTTTATTTTTTTCCCAGTGGAGGTTAATAGCCCCCTTTGCTGGTAAATAGCCCTGTGCACATTAGCATTGCCAAATGCATAGTGGCTATCAGTGTATATGGTGGCCCTTTTGCCTGTTGCTAGTTCCAATGCTTTCGTAAGGGCAATCAGTTCTGCCATTTGGACTGATGTCTCTTCTGGGAGACCAGAGGATCAGATGACATTAGTTTTGCTAACTACTGCTGCTCCAGCCCACCACATACCATCTTGGAGGAAGCTGCTCTCTTTCGTAAACCATACGACTTCAGGGTGAGGCAGTGGCTGGATCCTTCAAGTCTCGTCCTATACTGGTTTCCTCTGCCAGTATGTGTTGACACTCATGAGCGACAGGTCCTGATGATTCTTCTGGCAGCTAGGTTGAGTGGAGCAGAAGGTCCAAGAGTTATTCTGTCTTTGGTAATCCAGAGGCTCTGGTAGTAGTTTATTCTGGAGTTTGATAGCCACCTATCTGGAGGTTGACAGATGATGCTCTCCAGGGCATGGGGGGCTATAATGGATAGCTTCTGTCCCAACGTTCATTAATGAGCATCTTTTATTAGAAGCGCTGCCGCTGCTATAGCTCTTAAGCAACGGGGCCACCCAGTAGCCACTGGGTCCAGTTTTTTTGATAAGAATGCTACCGGCCTTTTCCAAAGTCCCAAAGTCTAAGTGAACACTCCCCATGCTATTCCTTTCTTTTTCTCGATGTAGAGAGTGAAGGGTTTATCTATATCTGGGAGTGCTAAGGCCGGAGCAGATAGCAGCACCTTTTTTTGACATTATCAAAAGCTTGTTGGTGCTCAGGGGTCCATTGGAATTGGGCATTCCACTTTATCAGCGGGTATAAAGGGGCAGCCAGAGAGGCGAACCCAGGAATCCATCACCTGCAAAAGCCAGCAGTCCCAAGAAACTCTCTGAGTTGTCTCTTATTAGATGGGGGTGGTATCTGCACAATGGTTTGTTTTCTGTTCTCAGTTAGCCATCATTTGCCACCCCTAAGAGAATAACCCAGGAAGATTACTTCTTGCTGACAAATTTGGGCCTTTTGGCAGAAGCCCTATATCCAAGCCGAGCAAGCTCGGATAATAGTGCTTGGGTCCCAGACTCATAGTTTTCCTTGGTGTCCGCTGCCAGTAGCAGATCATCCACATATTGGAGTAGTGTGACTTCGGGGTGTGCAGTTCTGAAGTCGTTTATGTCCCTGTGGAGGGCTTCATCAAAGAGAGTGGGGGGGGGGTTTGAACCCCTGTGGGAGTCTAGTCCAGGTTACTTGGCCAGATGTTCCAGTTTCTGGGTCTATCCACTCGAAAGCAAACAGCAACTGACTGTCCTTATGTAGGGGCAAGCAGAAGTAAGCATCTTTTAAGTCCAGCACAGTGTAGCATTCCCGGTCCAGATTCAGAGTGCTAAGCAAATTATATGGATTGGGTACTGTGGGGTGAATGTCCTGCACTCTGTTGTTGATCTCTCTTAGGTCTTGAACAGGACTGTAGTCCCTAGTTACTGGCTTTCTTACTGGTAGCAGGGGGGTATTCCAGGCTGATTGACAGGGCCTTAGGACCCCAAGGGCCAATTATTTCTGAATATGGTGACTTATCCCATCCTTAGCTTCTTTGCTTAGAGGATATTGTTTAACACTGATTGGAGAGGCAGAGGCTTTTAATTCTACTACTATTGGAGGTTGTTTTATGGCTAGACCTAACCCAGCAGTTTCTGCCCAGGCATTAGGATAATCTTTTATCCATTTCTGTTGTAGTTTGCCTCTTTGATCAGTCCTAGGGGGCACGAAGTGTTGATGTTCATCTTCTACGGACATAGTCAATTCTGTGACTATGGGAGTTTTTACTGAAGGTTTTAGAACATCCACTTGGGGACCATCAGGGTTAAAGGTTACTCTAGCCCCGAGTTTGGTGAACAGATCCCTGTGCATCAATGGGGCTGGGCATTCTTGGATTACTAGGAAAGAGTGGTGGACTTTTCATTTTCCTACTTCCATAATACTCTTAGTTGTCCAAGCCCGATAAGTAGTGCCATTAGCCCCTTGAACTAGGGACCATTTATTTGATATGGGGCCCAGTGAAGCCTTAAAGGCTGAGTATACTGCTCCTGTATCCACTTCAAAGTTCACTGGAGTCCCCTCCACTTCAAATGTTACCCTGAGCTCGGGGAGGGGATCCTAGTCCTGACATTCCTAGTCCTCTTCTAGAGTCAGCATGGCGGGCTGCCGTGGCTTCTTCTTTTTGGGGCACTCTTTGACTCAGTGTCCTTTTTCTCTACAGTAGGCACAATGATCTGAGGCCAGGGACAGCCTTTGGCGTGGGCCCAAGTATCCCTTTCTGACTCCCTGCTTTTTAATTTCTGGCGTATTTGCTGCTGTGAAGAAAATCTTAGCCAATGCTTTTGTCTGCCTTTTGCTCCTTTCATCCTTTTTTTGTTCCCTTTCCTTCTCTCTCCTCTGTTCCGTGTCCTCCTCAGTTTCTCTCTTATAATATACTTATATACTTATAATATATACTTATAATATATATCTTATAATATACTTTCTCAGCTTCTCTGTCTAAATCTCTTAAGGTCGTATTTTGTAACCCATCTAGACATTGTAACTTTCTCTTAATATCTTGGGCAGCCTGCTCAATAAAGGCCATTGTAACAAATGCCTTTTGGTCATCTGCCTGAGGATCAAAAGGAGTATATTTTCTATATGCTTCCATAATTCTCTCCAGAAACATAGAGGGAGACTCATTAGGCCCTTGGATAATCTCTCTTACCTTGGCTAAATTGGTCGGCTCTCTGGCGGCCACTCTGAGACCCGCTATTAGAGCCCGGCGATAAGTGGACAGATGCTTCCTACCTTCAAAGGTGTTGGGGTCCCAGTTGGGTCGGTTCATGGGCCCATAGGGATGGAGAGAGAGCATCACAGGGGCTTCTGAGTTTTCTATTATCCATCGCCGGTGGGTTCTTTTAGGTTGCCCATCTTCCTCCAGGGGAGGAGGGGTTGCTGCTGCTGTGGGGAAGTCCCCTGGAGGGCTTGGGTCTGGCCCAATTGCCTCTAGCAGTGGAGAGGCTGAGTCAGCGGTGGGAGGATCATCAGGAACTGTGTTGGGGGTTGGGGAGGGAGAGTAGACAATAAGGAGGGGGTGGAGTGTCCAGTCTTGTGACTCAGGGAGAATGGAAGGAAGAGGGAGAGGAGCGGAAAGTTTGAATGATAGGAATGTGGGGGAAGGAGTATATGGCTGTTGATCTGGGTGGCCACGTGGCCCCGGCTGAATGACAATATCTCTGAATTTTCGGATTAGAGGAAAGTGGAAGGATTCTTCTGGGGCCATCTGAATTCGAGGATGGGCCATTCTGAAGCACAGAGAGTCTGCCAGGTACGGTGTTTTACTGAAAAAGAAAGATTCTGGGCCCTTGAGCGGACATCAGTCCAATGATCAAGGGTCAGAGACAGAGAAGAGGAAGTGCTTTGTCCCATAATGGGAGTTACTCAAACAGGGACATTGAAGACACAAACACAACACAAAGACAAACAGTAAACGTTTAACATGAGTCCAAGACAAAGATTTGAACTGAGTAACTGGAAAATATTGATGGGTTAGACAATAAAAACAGACAGTAAACTCAACATGAGTTCAGAACAATGACCAAAACTGAGTTACCGGCAAAACCTGATGGGCTGGCAAATCAAATCCTGAAGCAAAACATAACCGAGTTGAGGAAACTACTATTCCTTGAATTCCCTAGTCCTCCGGAGTGTCCCTCAGGGACGTGATCTTGGCTCTGTGACACGTCTGTCACACCATGGGAGAGAGCTAATGCTCTTCACCAACAGCCACTTTGCCACGCCCTAGCCTGAAACCCGAAACCAGAAAGAGGCACCTTACTTACCCCGAGAGGACTCCCTTGAGGTCTTCCATTCACCGCTCCCGGATATCTCACCTGGGGCCTCCAGATGAAAAGTTGCTGCGAACATCAAAGGAAAAGACAACAAAGAGGATTTCTCATGCATCAGCAAAGGGTTTATTGGGGGTCCAGAATGCTAGGCCTCAGAGCTCCCTTCAGAGGAGCAAAGAACAAAGAGCCCCGAGAACAACTTGAGCAGAGTTTATATACATTCTTTAGAGAGCTCAGGGACTTTACATACATCATAGCCTCCTTTAGGAAATCATCATGTACCATGGGAAAATGAAATAACAACTCTAAAACATGATTAGCACATTCATTGGCGGGAAAAGTTGGGGCAGGGGGTGATTGGTCAGCCCTCAGAAAGGGTATACATTTAAACTGATTGGTTGAAGCCCTGAGATGTATACGTGGTGAGATGCACGGCTTCTGGGAAGGGGTTGTTAAGTAACTAGGTGGTCAGGGAAGATTTCAACACACATCTAATGGGCAGTTCCAGGAATTGTCTTAACTGCCACAGGAATTTCAGGTTCTGAGTGCAGCTTGGAAACTTTACAAAACCTGGTTCATTACATTTCGATTTCAATTTCTTTTATTCTTTCAGAACCTTACAGTGGAAGGTGAGAGACTTCATTCACAATAACTGCTCTTTTGGCTATATTGGTTTTGGATGCACACATGGGATCATTTTTTTGATCCGTCTGTTGCTGATAATCTAAGCCACAGCCTCACACAGGGCCAAGAGCCTGATTAAGACACATCTCTTTCCAAAGCAATTACTTCTCTGAGGTCAGTTTCAGAACTCAGTCTCTGAGGAGAATCACACCAGTGTTCAAAACCAGGTGGACCCAGTCATCTCTTCCAACTGCCACACAAATGACCACAATTAAAACCAAATCACTCTCACATGGCACTCAACTTCTTACATATATACACTCATTATACCCTTTGGCTAGAGGTTTTCATGAATGGCGCAGCCCAAGAGAGTGTCCAAAATAAGCTCCCTTGCCCCTCATTTGCCTAACCTCAGGGTGGCCTGAACACCCTTCCTGTGAACTAGGATTGATCACATAGTTCTTCCTTTAATACTGCTCTGCTTCTCCAATTTGAGGCCTACTGACTGTCAGGTTTAGATTCCTTATGTGATTTGGAGTAATTAGGAAACCAAAGCAACTTTGCAGCGCTTGAAAGAACTTATTTGACCCAAATGATCCCTATTCTCACTTGGTGGAAGTCAGGAAACTTACAGAGGAAGGCGAGAGACTTCATCCACAATGACTGATCTTTTTGCCATTTTGGTTTTGGATGCACACATTGCATCTTTCTTTAGATCCATCAGGAGCTGATAATCTAAGCCACAGCCTCACACAGAGCCACAAGGCTGATTCAGACACATACTTTTCCAAAGCAGTTAAGCAAAGAGCCACAGGTGATGCCCATTCACTTCCATTTGAAAACTTTTTTCTTCAAAATTCACAAAGGGGTGGCCTAAGGCAAAGACCTTCCTGACTTCAGGGTAACAGAACAATAAGTCAGCAAATCCCAATGCAGGGTTTCTCCACTGAGACTTTACTAGTCACAATGATATCTGAGTTTTGTGAGATGCTTGCAATTCCCTTCAGCTATCCAGTACATGGCCATGTCACAGAGCTTGGATGTGGTACATATCTTGGACAAAAAAACATGAGCCTATTCTGGAGAGTGGCCAGAATTCAGGAAGAAAACAGGAACTTAGGAAGATAGTAGGTGTTGCCCATCGAAAAGCAACCAACAGTCCTTTCCTAAAATGGGCAGGATGAATTCTGGGAAGCTTTCTACTAGACAGGATACAACCATTGATCTATTCTGCTTTCTAATATGTACAACCAAGGACACAGTGGGATACACAGACACAGACACAGTCGCCTTGTCAAAGGACTTTCTAGAAACAGTCCACTCTAAACCAAACAAACCACCTTTCCTACCTATTCTCAGAACATGAGACAAAACCCCAAACTCACACCCACAATCAAAACGTCACCTCCTTCCCCCATGTAAGTCTGTGACTATCCAGAGTGTCCTCTGACTGGTGGTCCATACTATGTTCCCCCAAAATGGCCTGTCCTGTCTCAGGTCTGGTCTTCTTGTCCATCTCTGTGAAGTTGTATGGAGCCTGTGCTGACCACTACCTGCTTTCTCATTAAAGGCCCATCTTCAGAGCTCTACTTGCATTTTGTCATCCTCAAACCATTAGGTACCAAGAGAGACAGACTCTCTCCTTGGTAAATCCAAACAAGTAAGTCCACTGGGAATGGGACTGGGACTGGCTCTGTGTGCCTGGCTTCCTGGATCCCAAGTTCAGAGAGTTACATCACCAAAGAAGTGAGGTAGGTCAATTCCAACAGGAAGGGAATGAGGTCACTGCCTTGGCAACCACTTTGTCCTAACACTTGTTTCCAAGGGTCCCTTGAGATGGAGGCTGCCCCTACTTCCTGTGACACTTTCAGAAGTTAGAATGGTATATCAACCGTAGACACCAAGGAGAAGCTCTCCACACAGGGTTGGTTTGGTCCATTTTCTTTATATCAGTAGGAGAGAGGCTGATTCAGACACATCACTTCATCCTGAACAGGTGGTTTGCCATGGAAGATGACTTTTGCTCTCTCAGGTCCTTCATAGCTGCTACATCTTCTCTAGGGATCATTTCTCATCAAACTTTGAGGTTCTCAGCAGGTGAAAGATCCCCTACATTCCTGTATTGTAAGACCAACTCTGTCCCTGCTCTTTTTTGAAGTTAGATTGAGGGAACAGTGTATGGTTAGGGTTAATAACATATTCTATTTGGGTTAGGAAACATTCTGCGGGATGAATAATGGTATTGGGAACCTGCGATATTCACAAGAATATATAGGTGAAATATAAGTATGAAACCTGAAATCTAGGTACGATTTGAAGCCCTGAAGGGCAATGGGCCCTTTAGTGAGATACTTTGCTTTGAATTATGTTCTGAACAGATATCTCAGATAAATCGATGTGCAATGGCAAAGGACCTTGTACCTTGGATGATTAAATGTCCTAGAGAACATCCAGTCAAAAAGGAATAGTCGGCAGGATTAGGAAGGTAGTCAGTAGGTTTAGAAAAATGAGTGAATATAGGATTTGAACGAAAGTTTCATTAGCAATAGGGTTTTGGGTAGAGAGTGAACGTAAATATGAGCACATATGAAGAGTCAGTCACAATGATGAACTGGGGAAAATATGTAGGAAAGCAGATATCAATAGAGACATTAGGAAATCAGGCAAAGTATAATGTAATAGGGTTAGACATTTTCAACATGGTTGAGGTTGAATATATAATCTTAGGAAGAAAGAAATATGTTGCCTCCAATAGGATTGACATTTGAGAGCATTAGGCAACCTGGACATGGTTGCTTTTAGTAATCAATGCTCACTTTCCATTTTGCTTTGGTGAAAGGTTAATAGGCACTTGTCACTTCCTGTTTTTCTGTATGCTTAACAAACCACTGTTGAAATCTTGAGAACTGTTTGCTAATTTTGTTCCCAGGATGTGCTGTCCCCAACTTCCAAACTGCAGAATATACTCCTTCACCCGGGTGCACGCAAACCGCACACTCGCCCTGACCCATCAATAAATTTCCCATTCTGCCCTCTCCAAGAAAAGTATATAAGCTCTGTTAAAGCTGTTCTCAGGGCTCTCTGCTCTATTCAAGTGAGCTCTTAGCCCCAGCATGCTGGACCCCCAATAACCTCTTTGCTGTGGCCGAGTGAAAATGCTATACTGTTCTGTACTTAAAAGATGCTTTCTTTTGCTTGCCTCTGCATAAAGATAGTCAGTTGCTGTTTGCTTTCGAGCAGGTAGACCCAGAAACCAGAACATCTTGTCAACTAACTTGGACTAGACTTCCACAGGGGTTCAAAAACTCCCCCACTCTCTTTGATGAAGCCCTTCACAGACATCTCTACAACTTCAGAACTACGCACCCCGAAGTCATTCTGCTTCAATATGTGGATGTCCAGCTACTGGCAGCCAACACCAAAGAAAACTGTGAGTCTGAGACCCAAGCACTATTATCTGAGCTTGCTCAACTTGGGTAGAGAGCTTTGGACAAAAAGCCCCAAATTTGCAAGCAAGAAGTAATCTTCCTGGGGTATTTCCTTAGGTGCGGTAAATGATGGCTCACTGAGCCCAGAAAACAAACCGTTGTGCAGATACCACCCCCATTTAACAGGAGACAACATAGAGAGTTTCTTGGGACTGCTGGCTTTAGGAGGTTATGGACCTGGGTTTGTGTTCTTAGCTGCTCCTTTATACCCGCTGTTAAATGAGAATGCCCAATTCCAATGGACCCTTGAGCACCAGCAAGCTTTTGATAACTTCTAAGAACACTGACACTGAACTCCTCAACTTCACTGAGCCCAGCCTGCAATTTCAGAAAGCCCTACACTACATTAAAAATGTACATCAACTCAATCAACTTGGTTCAAAAAAACTGCCGGCATTACTGTAGGATCAAGAACAGAGTTTTAGACTAATTCACTCACAGTGAAAGGAAATAATTGAATGGGTAACAAAAGCCTGTCAGTTCTGTCAATTGGTTAATGCTTACCCTACCAAGCTTCCTGCAGGAAAGCACCTATGAGGAACCAGACCAGGACAATTCTGGGAAGTGGACATTACTGAAATTAAGCCAGCAAGGTATGGACTTAAATATCTCCTAGTCTTTGTAGATACATTTTCAGGATGGATTGAAGCCTTTCCCACCAAAAAAAAAAAAAAAGAAAAGAAAAGAAAACCGGCACAAATTGTGGTCAAGAAGATCCTGAAAGATATTTATCAAAGACACGTCCTGCCTAATTTAATATGGTCTGATAATTGAACAGCCTTCATGGGCCAGGTAAATCAGGGGTTAGCCAGGACCCTGGGGATTAATTGGAAGTTACATTGTGCTTATAGACCCCAGAGCTCAGGACACTTAAAAAAAATAAATAGAACCATTAAAGAGACCTTAACAAAATTAAGCTTAGAGACCGGCATAAAAGATTAGACTATGCTCCTGTCTTATGCACTGTTTCATGCAAGAAATACTCCCTTTCTTTCTTTGTGTAACCTCACCCCCTATAAAATTCTCTATGGGGCCCTTCCTACACTAAGAGACCTAACCCCGACTCTAAGACCTAAGGATCCCTTCCACACACCCTTGCTTGACATACTTAAATCTCTTGTAAGAACTCAGCTATACCTGTGGAAACAGCTGGCCACTGCCTTCCAACCTGGGGACGAGGGAAATCCACATTGATATCAAGAAAGAGACTTCCTCTACATAAGATGACATCAGGTGTCATCCCTGGAACCCCGCTGGAAAGGACCATTCCAGGTGCTACTTATAACACCTACAGCAGTAAAAGTAGAGGGAATCACTTCCTGGATCCATGCCACTCATCTCAAGCCTGTGCCATGTCCACAATCTGGCTGAAAACTGGAAAAGACTGTTAACCCTTTCAAATTGCATATTCGCCACGTGGGTAAGGCTATAGACTCTCTCCTTGGCCACCCGTAGTCCTAACGCTCATCAGTCCCTTCAGCAGCGATGGCTGATCACAAATACTACTAGACAAGAAGTATGGTCTATCTTGCATACAGCCCCCTTAGGGACCTGGTGGCCATCTCTCCACCCAGACATTTGTCAGCTGGCTATAGGTCTTTCCTATTAGGATATCCCTGATGAAGAGGATCTCACTAAAATTCCATTAAATCCTTTCCGTACCATAGATAATGGAAACAAACATTATGGTTGTAGGGACAGGCAAGCCAGATGCAGGTTGGCTAGCCTACATTAGTATGTTTGCCCGGCAGACTATCAAAGCCACAAACCGCCACGGCTGTGTGGGGGAAAAGCCGACTTCTTCTGTAAGTCATGGGGATTTGAGCATACAGGGGCTGCCTGGTGGAACCCAAAATCCTCATCAAATTCAGTACACAGCATTGGCCATATTACCACTTAGAAAACCCAAATTGATGGCCAACAGAGGAGTCTCTATATCCTCAAATTCTGTGTGACCTTTTTAACTTCTGCAAGTGCTCAAAAGGGTGAAAGGAAATTCCCCTATGTGAAGGCCTTTTTCCTCTTTCGCTCACATCCTGAACTATGCTTCTCCAATAGTTCCTCAAACTCAGCCTTCTGCTCCAGACTCTCTGCTGTCAGTCCCACCTCAGCAAACCTGATTTCTCTTCTCCAATTACTAGATCAAAAACCGAAACCTCCGCCGGTTCTCAGAGCATTGCCCTCTTGCTGAGGTAGCAGGTACTGAGGTACCCATCCATCCACTCACTTCTCTCTTTTCCTGTCAGTGCCCACACCGGGTCCCACCAGGTCCTCTTACCACTTAACCCAAAGCTCAAACCAGCTTAAGAGAGCCCTCAGACCCCTATCGAAGATGTAATGAAAATGGCCTTTAAAGTTGCTTTGTCATCACTGAAAACAGGTTACTAAGAATTTAAAGTCCCTCACAGGCTTTTTGGGATACTCACTCCCGTCTTCCTTTCTGCTCTACCGATTCTACTGCTCAATTTATGTTGCTAGGAAAATCCCAAACCCCTTTCCCATTATTCCTTTACATCTCTCCTTCCTTATTCTCAGATCCACGGAGCTGATCTCACCCCCCGCCTTCCCCGTCTTCCCCCTCTGTACCAGGCCCACAGAAAAATCTTCACTGAACTTCTCCAGAAGTCTTCACCATGGCTGACTTTAGGACTTTCAGCAAAAGAGTCTCTATAAATGAGTTCAGTGTAGATCAACTTCCTCTTTTTCTGTTGCCCTGATCTACTTGGCTACTGGCTGGAAAAATCAGCACTCCTAAGCTAGACACCCCCTTAATAGTTTTTCACAGAATATGTTAACAAGGCCTCTGGCCTTGAGCTGGGGCTTCACAGAGATGGCTACATTTCTAAGATAAAAATTTACAAACTGGGCTCCATGGTAACAGTTGGCAGGGGGATAAAAGAAAAGGAAAAAAAAGCTCTCTGCCTCCCAGGTGTCCTTGAAAAGTTAACTTGCCCACAATAAAGGAAAAAACAGAAAAAAAGCTTCTTTTTGTGAATTTCTGCAGACTGTGAACTTCTGAGTCCCTTCTCTTTCATGTTGGGTACAAAATTCTGAAACTACCTAAACTTGGGGTTCAGGATGTTAATTGATTACAACAGAAGCAATGCCCTCTGAATCCGGTTGCAACCAAATAGGACTGTTTCCCTGTCTTTGGTGCTATCTTAAGTGCCGTGCCTTGTCCGTCCCTACAACAGTATAATTCTATATACTTAAACATTGTTCATGTTTTCATGAAATGGTCAACAGATGTGATTAATTGTGTAATGGTGAAGATGTCTCCCAGATTGCTCTATAATGACCCAGGTTCATTTGAAGTTCAAACATGGGGGCATACAACCCGGTTCCACTGGGAACATATATCCCTCACTTTAGCCATCATATTAGGAATTGGAGTTGTGGCAGTGGTAGTCACAGGAACCACTGCCCTGCTCCATGGTACACAACAAATGACCCAAATAGAAGCAGCAAGAGACCAAAACTTAAAGAAAATAGAAACCTCCATCACAGCTTTGCAGGAATCTTTAACATGTCTCTCTGAAGTTGTTTTACACTCCAGTTGAGAGTTGGACCTCCTCTTCATGAGAGAAGGGGGCCTTTGTGCTGCATTGATGTAAGAATGTTGTTTTGATGCTGACCATACTGAGGTTGTAAAAAAAACCTTTGAGTAAAATAAAAGGATGCCTTTAAAAGCGTCATCGAGAGAGAGAGGCCCAAAAAGGGTGGTTTGAGTCTTGGTTCACACAGTCCCCCTGCTTATCTACGCTTTTATCAACCCTGGCCTGTCCAATAATAATCCTCATATTATTGCTAACTATAAAACCCTGTTTGCTCAACCATGTAATTTCTTTTCTCCAAGCTCAAATTGGATAAGTTAAACTTATGGTAATACCCCACTAGCAGACATAGAATGTGACACGTCCCAATAATCACTTTTATGATTAAAAGTAGCAAGAAGAAGAAGTGGGGAATGAAAGGTTAATAAAAAAGGTACTTGTAACTTCCTGTTTTTCTGTATGCTTAACAAAACACTGTTGAAATATTGAGAACTGTTTGTAATCTTGTACCCAGATTGTGCTGTCCCCAACTGCCAAATTGCAGAATGTATTCCCTCACCCAGTTTCACACTAACCACCCACTCGCTCTGACCCATCAATAAATTTCCATCCCTGCCCTCTCCAAGGAAAGTATATAAGCTCTGCTTAAGCTGTTCTCAGGGCTCTCTGCTCTATTCATGTGAGCTCTGAGCCCCAGCTTGCTGGACCCCCAATTAACCCCTTGCTGTTGCATGAGACACTATCTTGGTGATCTCTTCCACCAACGCTTGCAGGAACATTACTTGGATGTTTGAATGTAGAAGAGAAAATCCAGTCATAAACGGATAGTCGGTAAGATTAAGAAGATAGTCGGTAGGTTTAGGAAGAAGAGTGAGTATAGGATTTGGAAAACAATATCTTTAGCAGTAGGGGTTCGGTTAAAGAGTGAATGTAAATGTCAGCACATGTGAACAGTCACAATAATGAAGTGGGAAAAATATGTAGGAAAGCAGATATCAATAAAGACATTACGAAATCAGGCAAAGTATAAAGTGTGTGATACGATTAGACATTTTCAACAGAATTGAGTTAGAATATATAATCTTAAGAAGAAACAAATATGTAGTCACCAATAGGATTGACATTTGAGAGCATTAGGCAACTTTGACATGGATGTTTTTTTTAATCCATGCTCACTTTCCATTTAGGCTTTGGTACAATCAAAAGTGTGACCTTTACATTTGTCTCCAGAATACTACTGTGATAAAATGTATATGTAGATGTGGTGACATGAGTGTTTCTTCCACCATTTCTGGGAGCAATATTTTGAAGACATATAAATGGTTATTGTGGGTACAAAGAGGTGTACACTGTGTCATTGAATATACAGATAATGCATGAATAGACCATAAGTGAATAAATAATATAACTGGTTCCACATTAAATAACGGATTGAATAGATATCTGAAAATATATAAGAAATCTTATATTGATATACAATCATTCATTCCAACCAATGATACATCTAATATTAATATTAGGGTTACGGTTTATCATGAAGATATGTTAGTTTTGCTACAAAAGTGATTATGGAAATCGAAAATAATGTGTTTGGAAAGAGTCAGTCATAATGCTGGCAATATGTAAACAAGGCCTCTGGCCTTGAGCTGGGGCTTCACAGAGATGGCTACATTTCTAAGATAAAGAAGTTACCAACTGGGCTCCATGGTAACATCTGGCTGAGAGAAAAAAAAAAGAGAAGAAAATAGCTCTGCCCCATTCCCGGTATCCTTAAAATGTTAACTTGCCCAGAACAGAGAAAAAAAAAAAAACAGAAACAAAAACTGCTTTTTATAAACTTCTGCAGATTGTGAACTTCTGAGCCCCTCCCATCCATGTTGGGTACAAAATTCTGAAACAATTTAAACTTGGGGTGCAGGGGATTAAATGATTACAACAGAAGCAATTCCCTCTAAATCCGGTTGCAACCAAATAGGACTGTTTCCGTGTCTTCGGTGCTATCTTAGTTGCCTTACCTTGCCTTGTCCATCCCTTTTCTCATGAAAAGACCAGTCGAGAAACATGGAGGAATGCATGTGCTCTGAAGCAGGAAATGATTGATAGTGAAACAAATGCCTATTAATTTTCTAACTTGTGGATGAAATATATATCCTATGATGTGCATAAATTGAAGAAATAGTAATCTACCAGTGTTGAATAAAAATGAACGTCAAAATACACATTATGTCCGATTGGAATCTACTTGCATTGATGTTAAACTGGGTCAGGTACTGTAGAAATATTAGGATTTGTGTGCACCATTCACTCAAGTTACTTTTCAGTATAGGAAAGAAATATGTTTTTATGGTTAATGAATATTTCGAAGAATAATCTTTGGAAAGTTGATTATAAATTTACGTATATGAATATGAATGAATTTCGTGAGTGTAAAATAAGACACATATTTCATATTTTGAAAAATCTGGAGAGTGTATATATATATATATATATATATATATATATATATATATGTGTGTGTGTGTGTGTGTGTGTGTGTGTGTGTGTGTGACTAAAGTCACGGTGGCCTGGACACCCTTCTTGTGAACCAGGAGTGATCAAATAAGTCTGCCATTAATACTTTTCCACTTCTCCAATTTGAGGCCTTCTGACTTTGGCGTTTAGATTCTTTTTGTGAAATGGAGTCAAGAAAAAACCGAAGCACTTATGGATTTGCCTCTGCATGGTTTTGAAGAATTCATTTGACCCAAAGGATCCCTATTCCCCTTGATGGAGGTCAGGAACTTTACAGGGAAAGGCGAGAGACTTCATCTACAATGACTGCGAATTTTTGCCATTTTGATTTTGTATGCACACATGGGATCTTTCTTTACATCCATCAGGTGTTGGTAATCTAAGCCACAGCCTCACACAGGGCCAAGAGACTGATTCAGACACATCCCTTTCCAAAGCAGTTAAGCAAAGAGCCACAGGTGATGCCCACTCATTTCCATTTGAAAACTGGTTTCTTCAGGCTTCAGAAAGGGGTGGCGTGAGGCAAAGCCCTTCCTGACATTCAGGGCAAAAGAACAATAGGTAAGCAAAAGGCCCATAGCAGGGTTCCTCCACTGAGACTTTACTGGTCACACTGATATCTGAGTTTTCTGAGATGCTCGCCATTCCCTTCAGCTATCCAGTACATGGCCATATCACAGAGCTTGGAGGTGGTAAATATCTTGGACACAAAACCATGAGCCTATCCTTGAGTGTAGCCAGAATTCAGGAAGAAAATGGGAATTTAGGAAGTTTGTAGGTGTTGCCCTTCGATAATGCAAGCCACAATCCATTCATAAATTGGGCAGGATTGATGCTGGGAAGCTTTCTACTAGACAGGACACATCCATTGATGCATTCTCTTTTCTAATGTCTACAAAAACAGACACATTGGGATACACAGACATAGAAACACTTGCCTTGTCAAACGACTTACTAGAAACAGTTCACTCCAAACCAAACAAACCGCCTTTCTTACCTTTTCTCAGAACATGAGATAAAACCACAAACACACAACAAAAACCACAAAGGCAACGCCTTCCCCCAAGTAGGTCTGTGACTATTCGGAGTGTACTCTCACTGGTGAGCCTTACTATGTACCTCCAAAATGGCCTGTCCTGTCTCAGATCTGGTCTCTTTGGCCAACTCTGTGAAATTGTCAGGAGCCCGTGGTGAGCCACTACTTGCTTTCTCTGGAAAGGCCAGTCTTCAAAGCTTTCCTGGCATTTGGCCATCTTCACATTAATAGATACCAAGAAAGACTGACTCTGTCCTTACAAAATCCAAACAAATGAGCCCACTGGGACTGGGACTAGGACTGGCTCTGGGTGCCTGGGATCCTGGATCGCAAGTTCAGAGAGTTCCATCACCAAGGAATAGAGATGAGGTCACTTCCTTCAGGAACTGAATGAGGTCACTGCCTTTGCAACCACTTTTTCCTAACAGTTGCTTCCAAGGGTCCCATGAGATAGATGCTGCCCCTATTTCCCGTGACCCTCTCACCAGTTAGAATACTATATCACCCATAGGCACCCGTGAACAGCTCTGCACACAGGCCTGGATTGGTCCATCTTCTGTACATTAGGAACAGAGACACTCAGTCAGACAAAACCCCTCTCCAGACAGGGTTGTTTTCCATGGAAGATGACTTTTGCTCTCTCAGGTCCTTAATAGCTGCCTACATCTTCTCCAGGGATTATTTCTGCATTGACCTTTGAGGTTTTCAGCAGGTGGTATATCCCCTACATTCCTATATTGTAAGACCAACACTTTCCCTGCTCTTTTATAAAGTTAGAATGAGGGAATAGTATATGGTTTGGGTTAATTACATGTTCGATTTGGGTTAGGAATCATTTTGCTGGATGAATAATGGTATTGGAAATCTGTGATATTTATAAAAATATAGAGGTGAAATATATGTATGAAAACAGAAATCTAAGTAATATTTGAAGCCCAGAAACGGATTGGGCCCTTGATTGGGAGACTTAGCTTTGAATTATGTCCTGCACAGATGTCTCAGATAAATCAATACACAATGGCATCGGACCTTGTACCTTGAATGATTGAATGTCGAAGAGAACATCCATTCAAAAAAGGATAGTCAGTAGGATTTGGGAGATAGTTGGTAGATTCAGAAAGAAGAGTGAGTATAGGATTTGGACCAAAAGTTATTTAGCAATTGGGTTTCAGGTAGAGAGTGAATGTAAATGTCAGCACAAATGAACAGTCAAAATGATGAACTGGGAATTTATGAAGGAAAGCCGATATCAATAGAGACATTAGGATATCAGGCAAAGTAAAGTGAGTGATAGGATTAGACATTTTCAACAGGGTTGAGTTTGAATATATAATCTTAGAAAGAAACAAATATGTAGTCAACAATTGGATTGACATTTGAGAGAATTAGGCAACCTGGACATGGATGTTTTTAGAAATCCATGCTCACTTTAAATTTAGGCTTTGGTACAATCATAAGTGTGACCTTTGCTTTATTTTCCAGAATATTACTGTGATAAAATGTATATGTAGATCAGGTGACATGAGTATTTCTTCCACCATTTCTGGGAACAATATTTTGAAGACGTATAAATGAGTATTGGGGGTAGAAAGTGGTGTAGTATCTGTCTAAGAATATAGAGATAATGCAAGAATAGACCATACTGTGAATAAATAATATAATTGGTCCGCTTTAAATAATGGATTGAATTTATATCTGAAAATATACAGAAAATCTAATGTTGATATAAAATCATTCATTCCAACCAGTTATACTTCTAATGGTAATATTAAGGTGATATTTCATCATGAAGAGTGTGTGAGTTATGCTTCAAAAGTGATTATGGAAATCGAAAATAATGTGTTTAGAAAGAAGTCTTGTTAAAAAGCATGGAGGAATACATGTGTTCTGAAGAATGAAGTTATTGAAAGTGAAACAAATGCCAATAAATTTGCTAACTTGTGTATGAAATATATATCTTATGATGTGCATAAACTGAAGAAATAGTAATGTACAAGTGTTGACTAAAAATGAACATCAAAATACACATCACGTTCCATAATTATCTACTTGCATTGGTGTTAAACTGGGTCAGTTACTGTAGAAATATTAGGATTCGTATGCACCATTCACAGAAGTTAGTTTTTATTTCTAGGAAACAAATATGTATTTCAGGTGGATAAATATTTCTGAGAATAATCTTTTGAATATTTGATTATAAATCCACATACATGAATATGAATAAATTTAGGGAGTGTACATTGAGACCCATATATTTCATATTTTGAAAAACTTGGAGAGTGTACACACACACACACACACACACACACACAGACATTAAAAAGTAGCAATATATATGGAAATCGAAATTCATCATGAAATGTATATCATCCACTGATCCAAAAATATTCATTATACTGAACATGATTTTATTTATCATGTTGTTCATCTACGAAGCTCACCCATAGGTTGAATTTTCAGTTCCAACTGTGTTTAGGTGGAGTGATCTCTTCTCCCAATTTGTATCTGCAAAGTCAGCCACCTCACAAGAATGTACATGTGATAACAGGTATGATTCAATATGTGCATATGAAATAACATGTGCTGAATTGGCTACAGAGAAAGGCAGAGAGGAATTCATCTATTTGTTAACTTTAAAAACACATGGAGAACTATTTCAACAAAATATTGACTAGATTTATAAGTCCTACCCTGTATAATGCAAAAGGCAAGTCCAGCAATACACTATGTCTCGTCTAAACTGCTTGTATTTCTATTCGGTTTGGGTTATTTTTCTCCATCATATTAGAATTAGTAGTCAGAGTCTAGTAGGGTATGCGTTAGTGTCAGGCATTCAGCATTTTGAATTGAAAATAGGAAAATGAATCCAATGTGTATGTAAATATGTGCTTCACAAAAATCTTCCCACTCTAATCCAGAACAATGCCTTGACTTTACCTTCACTCCAAGTAAAATACAATTAGAGTGGACGAGTTAGAAAATCTGTGAATACATATCTGGAATGTAATATGCTCAAGAGTTCACAACCTTGAAGGTGGTAGAGGAGTTTCCAAAAGTAAGGGACAGGTAAATACTCCACAAAAATGGAGCTCTTCTGGACTAAAGACTTCTGGTGAAACTGCCTCTGAGTTTGGGCACTTGAAATATTTGTTGTTGTCAGGAGTTTTAGCTTTTTTTGTAGAGAGACCATCAAAGCTAGGTATGTATCTAAGTGACCTGGAGGACATGGTTTCTTATTTTCTAATGAACATGAGGCAGCAGTGCTGAATTCTCTCTTTGTAGGTAAACTGTGGCCACTGCGGGCAAACTCTTTCCGTGTGGACTGTAAAGCCATCTGGCCATCCTCCACTTGTCGATGTGTTTCTTGCTGCTGCAATGTGAGTTTGGTATTTGCTTCACAAAATACAAGGAGTTAAACTGGGACACAGTGCTAAAGGGAGTTCTGTCACGTGTGGTGTGTCAGGTTCTGCATGATAATGAACCAACCAGGCTTCAATCCCACATAGCTTGCATCCTTAACCATAGCAATCTGATTCTGAACATTGCCCTGAAAACTCTCCCCATAACAAGATGCCTTTACATAGAAGGGTCTGCTGGATGCACCATGTCAGTCACAAGCCATTTGGAAGCCAATGGCAGATCCACATTGCCCCACCACAGATATTTTATCACACAACTGCACACGACTTTTCTAGGCCCATTTCACATCAGGCTCCAACTTACTGGCATCTCTGTTCTACACCATTTTCATGGTCATGGGAATTTCAAAAATTTCATGGTATTTATCTAGCCATTTTACAAGAATGATGTTGGAGGCACTGTGTGTTTAACTTCATTCAGGAACAATTAAATGGTGAGGAAGCTCATTTCAATGAAAGCTCTGTAGAAATCTCACAGACAAGGCTTCCAAAGAGTGGCCAAAATTTCACAGGAAGCCAGACCTATTGCTGTCTACAATGTGAGGTACATGTGTGTTTTGACTCTCAACTATGGCTGCCATGTCTTTCAGAATAAAACCATGTGATATCCTGGATTAGATTCCCAGTGCTCTGTGGAAAGCAAACCTGGGCCTAGATCTCGGTTTCCAAGGGCGACTCTCATGAGTGACCAACTAAAATCCCAACATATTTCATGATAACACTTCTCTAAGTCAGCTCTAGAACTCAGTCTCTAAGGGGAATCACACCAGAGTTCAGCCCAGGTATACCCAGTCATATCTTCCAACTACCACACAAATGACCACAATTAAAACCAAAACACTCCCACATGGTCCTCATTTTCTTCCATATATACACTCGCATACTACGCTCTGTCTGGAGGTTTCCATGAGTGGCGAAGTCCAAGACAGTGTCCAAAATAAGCTTTCTTGCCCTTCATTGCCTAAAGTCATGGTTGCCTGGACACCCTTCCTGTGAACCAGGTGTGATCAAATAGGCCTGCCCTTAATACACCTCTGCTTCTCCAATTTGAGGCCTACTGACTGTCAGGTATAGATATTTTTATGTGAATTGGAGTCATGAGAAAACCCAAGAACCTATGTGCTAGACTCTCCAGGGCTTTGAAGAACTCATTTGACACAAAGGATGCGTATTCTCACTTGATGGAGTTCAGTAGACTTACAAAGGAAGGCAAGAGACTTCATCCACAGGGACTGCTCTTTTGGCCATTTTGGGTATGGATTCACACACGGAATGATCCATCAGGTGATGAGAATCTAAGCCACAACCTCACACAGGTCCAAGAGGCTGATTCAGACACATTATCAGGATCAATCACTTGATTTTTTCCTCTGTCTAACTAGCTAGAGAGACCTTCTCTTTTAATTGAATTTTTATCTCTGTCTGACTAGCTCGAGAGACCTTCTCTTTTACTTGAATATTTCTACTATAACTATAATACAACCCAAGAAGATAAAATTATTACTCCATATACTATGAATCAAATTGATGATTTAGATAATTAGTTAAATACTTGGGCAATAATCATGTGCAAATCTAATGTTTCATTTGATAACCACTTACCATCTAATCCTTTATTGTCTTTTTGGTCATCACATCATGTAATTTTTCCAAAAATGACAAGAAAAACACCTATTATAAATGCTACAAATATATTCACTGATGGGTCAAATAATGGTACAGCAGTAATATTTACACCTGATCAAACTTTTACATTTTTAGTACCCAAACAATTAGCTCAAAATGTAGAGCTTAATGCAGTATTACAAGGTTTGTGATGCTTAAAGCATCTGTAATTAATTTATTTTCCGATAATCAGTATATAGTTAGTGCTATAGTATCACTTGAAGATGGTAGAAGGATTTCCCCTTCCTCTACTATTTTCTCTTTGCTTTCGACTATACAAAGTCTAATCTGGGACAGGAAAGATCCGTTTTTTATAGGATATTTCAGGACACATACAGGATTGCCTGGAGCCCTTAGTTTGGGCAATTATTTAGCAGATAAAACAACACATGACATTCATACATATTTTCTATACACTAGAAGAAGCTACAAATTTTCATAAAAAGTTCCATGTCAATGCTAATACTTTACAAAAGCGTTTCAAAGTAACTAAGGAACAAGCTAGACAAATAATAAAACAATGTCAAAATTGTGTGACCTTTTTACCACAAGTTAATCTTGGAGTCAATCCTAGAGGATTGATACCTAACCATATTTGGCAGATGAACGTCACAAACTTGCCAGAATTTGGAAAATTGAAATATTTGCATGTTACAGTTGATACTTCTTCTGGATTTTTGATGGGCTCCATTCTTGCTGGAGAAAAAAACTAAAGATGTTATAGCTCATTGCTTACAAAATTTTGCCACTGTGGGCGTTCCAAAAGAGTTAAAAACAGATAATGCCCCTGCTTATACTTCTACTTCTTTTAAACAATTTTGCTCATCATTTGGCATTACTCATATAACAGGAATCCCATACAATCCACAGGGAGAAGGCATAGTTGAAAGAGCACATGAAACTATTAAAACGTACATATTAAAGCAAAAAGAACAAATTGGGAAGGGGTATATATTCCCCAAAGGTAAACTTAAAATAACCCTTTTACTCTAAACTTTTTAAATTTGGGTTCATCAGGGCTTAGTGCTGCAGAAAGGCATATATGTCCAAAAAATGTACATAAGCCCAAGGTACTTTGGAAGGATATTCTAACAGGACAATGGAAAGGTCCTGACCAAGTAATTGTCTGGAGTCCGGCGTCTGTTTTTGTGTTTCCACAGGGAGAACAGTAGCCAATTTTGATTCCAGAGAGATTAAATAAAGAGATTTCTACAGACCAAAAATAAGATGATTTGGCTCAAATCAATAAGAGCTGATATGCAGAACTCCAGTTTGGCTGTTCTTACATCTGTGACAGAACCAGAATGTTTTTTTCAAATCTATTTTATTATTCCCCTTTCTCATATCATGAAGTTTTATTTTGTTTTTTTTTTAGCTCATACAGAACTAGGTTAATGTTTTGCTGATCAGTTCTATTTTTGGACAATAGAGTTTTTAGACATTGCAATGGAGATTTCACCTGTAAAAAGTCATAAGGCCTTTAATATTATGTCATGTGTTGTATGTATTATATTATGTGTGCACTTGTGTTTTGTGTTATATGTTTGATTTCACATCTTTTCTGTGTTGACTATATTCTTTTCAAGTTGATATACTTTGTCTTCATTATCTGATGTTCTGACTTCTACTTGATCTAGTCTGTTTGTAATATTCTCATTAGCGCTTTTAATCTGATTTACGGTTTCTTGCATTTCTATGATTACAACTTGATTATT
This sequence comes from Callospermophilus lateralis, assembly GCF_048772815.1. Taxonomy (NCBI): domain Eukaryota; kingdom Metazoa; phylum Chordata; class Mammalia; order Rodentia; family Sciuridae; genus Callospermophilus; species Callospermophilus lateralis. The sequence goes on along the minus strand of NW_027512990.1, from coordinate 136,756 downwards.
TTTTAACACCTCTATCTCCTGATAAAGCTCATTCTTTGCGGATTTAATTTGTGTGGTTAGTTCCTCTTCAAAATATACTTTCAATGCTTGGATTTGCTGTCTCATGTCTTCTCTAATATTCCGTTCCATCTGAATTAGGAATGCCTTGATTTCTTTCCCTGTCCATATTTCTGATTCTTCTAGGTCCTCCTGTATATTTAGATTGTCCTGCATTGTTTGTAACCCCTTTTTCCCTTGTTTTTTCATATTGTTCACGTTGCTTTCCAGCTCTGTTTGACTGCTTTGTAACTGCTTTCTCCTATACATTTGTTTTGGCTTTGTATATCTCTGTTGTCTCTCTTTTGTGGTGGAAGATTATGCCTAAAAATTTTGGGCTTTGTTGTACTTTAAAGCTGATTCATTTAATTCATATAAGGCTTCTAGGTTCTGTATGCATATAATGATTTGCTGTTTGTTCTTAGGACTATATGTTTAGGTTGGGTGCTCTGGTGGTACAATGGTTAGTATGTCTCGGCTACTTTAGAAGATTGCTCCACTGAAGGTGGATACTACCAGGCAATTGGATCAGGGTGTTGGTAGTAGCTAGGTATTTAGGAGTCTTATAGACAGCCTCGAGACATTCACCTATTTGCATTTAGACAATTACACACAATGAAAGATGTAATGCTTGGAATGAGAGTTGGGGGGTAGGAGAATGAAGGTGCTCTTAAAAAGAAAAAAAAGGATAGAGGGAGAGATAGATTAGAGGGGAATGAAAAGAACAATAAAACTTGAAATGGGATAGAAAGAGAGAAGGAAAAGGGGGGAAAGGAACAGGGAGAGAAGAAGGAGAGAAAAAAATATCAACAACAGCAACAACAACAACAAAAAAATTAAAGTCTTAGAGATCCACCTTCTTCTCTTCCAGTAGGCGGAGCTGTGCCTTCCAAGCGGAGTGTCTGCTCTCTACCTGCCGAGAGCTATCCCTGTAGGGCGTCTTCTGGGGGTCTCTCAGACTTGTCAGTCCAGAGCCATTTCACTTCTCCAGCTCTTAACCCCCTTCCTCCTGTCAGCCTGCCAGCCAGGTCCTGTTCCCCAGAAGTGATTCTCCAGAGATCTAGTTACACTTGCAGCCCCACCGAGTGTCCCTTTTAAGCCTCAGTGCTGTGGTAAACTGGCGGATAAGACCTTAGGGGTCACCACTGGTGATATGGGGGCCTTGGGTTCTGGGCTCCCCTCTGCTTCCCTACGGACACGACCCCTGAGAAGTCAATGAAGTTTCCTGGCTGCTTGTATCAGTATGGGGAGTCACACACCGGCTAAAGTGGATTTTGCTGGGAAGGAATTTCGCCGGCCGAACTCCGATGATGTCACCTCTCTGCTATGGTGGGCCCCAGGCTTCTTGCCGGATTGACCGAGGGGAGGGGTGGGACTGGTCCGGCCCAGTTCACCTCAGCTCCTGGCGCGTGGAGGCTTGGCTAAAGACTTCTTCCTGCCAAGCTGTGTCTCGGCGTCTAGCAGGACCCAGTCACTTTGGCTGCGGGCCGGTGGACGGATCTGCAGCTGTGCCCGCGGTGCGCAGACTGTGGCTGGTGAATCTCAAACTCCGCGTCTAGTGGCAGGGTCCCACTCGTCCGGGTCACACAGACGCTTCAAAAAAATTCTTGTAGTTCCCGGGCAGTCTCCCTTCAGTGGAATTTTGCTAGGAGAATCTCCGTTGGTAGAATCAAAGAGTTATCCTTGCGACTTTATGACCCCATCACTGGGAGTGCATTAAAAGCGCAGCCTCTCTGCCCGCCGCCATGTTGGATCCACCTTTTCTTTTCATTATATTTAATAATTCTCTTCTAGACAATGTAAATTGTTAAGAAAATTGTTTTCTTTTAGTGCCTTTTGGAATGTTACATAATTCTTTCTCTAGGCATTGTTGCCAGAATTTCTATCTTCATCCCAGTGCATGTGAAGTCAAAGATAAAACCAATCTACAGCTTCTGCAATAGCCATCACTGAACTGCTTGCAGAACTTGCCTGGACTATGTATCACTTGTATGCATTGTGAACTCACCTGCCTGCATTGTGAACTATCTGTTGGTGCAGTGACGTGTGGTAGTGTTGGGGTATTTCTCTGATGATGTCATCGGTGGTACAATTTTTTCAAAAAGAGCCATCAATTGCCTTGGTGTATCTTCCTCCCTTCTGCTTGTCATGGTTGTTCAGCTAAAATTAGGGGGCCAACAGAGATGAGGCAAAGAGCCTCACCCGCCCGCTGGTACAAAGACCTCTCCACAGGTGTGGATGTATACTGGACCTGTAGTCAGTGATGGGTAAGATCCAATTACAATGGTACCAATCTAAGACAGGAGGCTGACACCTTGAGGTCAGCTCATTCGATAATGGGTAAGGACCATATGTACTATTGGACAACCTAAGGCAGGCATGGTCCCTAAGCCACATGCTTGTTGTTTAAACAGAGAGGGTTAGATGTTGAGAGCCACAGCCCAAGGGGCCAAAGCAAACTTTCAGACTGCCAGCTGATGGTTGGCTCACAGCGGCCCCAGCAACATCTAGCTGATTGGCTCCTCTGCGGTGATGCCCATTGGGCTGTTTCCCCACCCTTTCAAATTATGGAGCTGCTTTTTGGGGGACTTTTTTGACTCTGCTCAAACAACCCAGCCAATCGACCTCAAGAGCAGGAGGAGAGGGGAGGTTGAGAGCTTGTGGGAAGCCGGTGGTGGCAGTTGTGCTCTGAGTGTTTTTCCCGAGGAGCTATTTTTTGGCGTGTGTGGTTCTAAAAATAAAGTTAGCTTTTGACAAGTGGCTCCTGAATTGTGCCCAGCCAGACTGTGTCAATCCTAAATTGATGGAGCAAAATAACCAAAACAGAATAGAAATACAAGCAGTTCAGAGGAGGCATGGTGTATAGCTGGACTTACCTTTTGTATGATAAAGGGTAGGTGTTATAAATCAAGTCAATATTAAATTGAAGTAGTTCTCCATGTGTTTTAAAGATAACAAATCCGTGAATTCCTGTCGCCCTTTATCTGTATCCTATTCAGCACATGTATTTTTGTATGCACATATAGAATCCTACCTGGTATCACATGTACACTTTTGTGAGGTGGCTGACTTGGCAGATACAAATTGTCAAAAGAGATCACTCCTCCTGAACGTTGTTGGAACTGAAAGTTAAAAATACGGGTGAGCTTCCTAGTTGAACAAGATAATACATAAATCCATGTTCAGTAAAATGAATATTTTTGGATCTGTGAAAGATATATATTTCATAATAAATTTCGATTGGCATATATATCGCTACCTTTTAATGTCTGTGCGTGTGTGTGTGTGTGTGTGTGTGTGTGTGTGTGTATATATATATATATATATATATATATATATATATATACACACTCTCCAGATTTTTCAGAATATAAAATATATGTGTCTTATTATACAATCCCTAAATGCATTCATATTCATGTATGTGGATTTATAATCAAATGTTCACAAAATTATTCTCAGAAATATTCATCCACCTCAAATACATATTGTTTCCTAGTACTGAAATCTAAATTCAGTGAATGGTGCATAGAAGTCCTAATTTTTCTACAGTATCTGACCCACTTTAACATCAATGCAAGTAGATTACTATGGTACATGATGTGTATTATGACATTCATTTTTATTCAACAATGTTACATGACTATTTCTTCAGTTTATGCACATCATAGGATATATATTTCATTCACAAGTTTTCAAATTTATAGGCATTTGTTTCACTTTCTATCACTTCCTGCTTCAGTACAAATGTATTCCTCCATGTTTTTTGACTGGTCTTTTCATGAGACTACTTTTCATTTTAGATTTCAATAATCGCTTTTGAAGCAAACCTCACACACTCTTCATGACAAACCATAACCTTAATATTACCATTAGATCTATAAATGGTTGTAATGAATGTATGTATATCAATATAACATTTCCTGTATATTTTCAGATATCAATTCAATCCATAATTTAAATTTGGAACCAGTTATATTATTTATTCACAGTATGGTCAATTCAATCATTTTATCTATATTTGTAGACACAGGGTAGACCTATTTGTACACCCAATACTAATTTATACATCTTCAAAATATTGACCACAGAATTGGTGGAAGAAATACTCATGTCACCTGATCTACATATACACTTTATCACAGTAATATTCTGGACACAAAATGCAAAGTTCACACTTATGATTGTACCAAAACCTAAATGGAAAGTGAGCATGGATTACTAAAAACATCCAAGTCCAGATTGCCTAATGCTCTCAAATGTTAATCCTATTGGTGCTAAATATTTGTTTTTTTCTAAGATTGTATATTCAACATCTACCATGTTGAAAATGTCTAATCCTATCAATCAATTTATACTTTGCCTGATTTCTTCATGTCTCTATTGATATCTGCTTCCCTATATATTTTCCCCAGTTAATCATTGTGACTGACTCATCACATGTTCTGACATTTACATTCATTCTCTACGAGAAACCCTATTGCTAAAGAACTTTTGGACCAAATCCTATACTCACTCTTCTTCCTAAACCTACTGACTATCTTTCCAATCCTACCGACTACCCTTTTGAAGTGGATGTTTTCTTCTACATTCAATCATCCAATTTACAAGGTCCTATGCCATTGTTTATCGATTTATCTGAGACATCTGTGCAGAAGGTATTTCAAAGCTAAGTATCCCAATCAAGGACCCAATGCTCTTCTGGGCTTCAAATCTTACCTAGACTTCTGTATTCATACTTATATTTCACCTGTATATTCTTGTAAATATCACAGGTTCCCAATGCCATTATTCATCATGCAGAATGATTCCTAACCCAAATCGAACCTGTTATTACCCTAACCATACACTGTTCCCTCAATCTAACTTTACAGAAAAGCAGGGACAGAGTTGGTCTTACAATCAGGAGTGTAGGGGATCTTCCACCTGCTGAGAACCTCAAAGGTCAATACAGAAATGATCCATGGAGAAGATGTAGGCAGCAATGAAGGACCTGAGGGAGGAAAAGTCAACTTCCATCGCAAACAACCTGGTCAGGGTGAAGGGATGTGTCTGAATCAGCCTCTTTCATCTTAATGTAGAGAAGATGGACCAAACCAAGCCTGTGTGGAGAGCTGTGCCAAGGTGCCTATGGTTGATATACCATTCTAACTTGTGAAAATGTCACAGCAAGTAGGTGCACCCTCCATCTCATGGGACCCTTGGAAGCAACTGTTAGGACAAAGTGGTTGCCAAGGCAGTGACTTCATTCACTTCCTGAAGGAAGTTACCTCACATAACTTCCTTGGTGATGGAACTCTCTAAACTTGGGATTCAGGAAGCCAGGCAACCACAGCCAGTTCCAGTCCCAGTTCCAGTGGTCTCACTTGTTTGGGTAAACCAAGGACAGAGTCAGTCTTTCTTGGTACCTAGTTATGTGAGGATGGCCAAATGCTAGGAAAGCTAAGAAGAGGGGCCTTTCCTGAGAAAGAAGGTAGTGGCTCACCAGTGACTTTTGACAACTTCACAGAGTTGGCCAAGGAGACCAGAACTGAGACAGCACAGTGCATTTCGTGGAAATATAGTATGTCCCACCCATCATAGGACACTCCGGATAGTCACAGACCTACTTTGGGAAAGGTGGTGTCTTTTTGAGTGTGGGTGTGAGTTTGTGGTTTTGTCTCATGTTCTGAGAATATGTAGGAAAGGCGATTTGTTTGGTTTGGAGAGGACTGTATCTAGTATGTCCTCTGACAAGGTGAGTGTTTCTATTACTGTGTATCCCACTCTCTCCGTGGTCTTAGTATTAGAAAAAGAATGCATCATGGATGTGTTCTGTCTAGTAGAAAGCTTCCCAGCATTCATACTGCCAATTTATGAATGGACTGCGACTAGCCTTATCAATGGGCAAAACCTACTATCTTTCTAAGTTCCTGTTTTCTTCCTGAATTCCGGACACTCTCCAGAATAGGCTCAAAGTTTTGTGTCCAAGCTATGTAGCACCTCCAAGCTCTGTCACATGGCCATGTACTGGATAGCTGAAGGTAAGTGGAGCATGTCAGAAAACTCAGATATCAGGGAACTCAGATACAAGAAAGTCTCAGTGGAGAAACCCTGCTTTGGGCCATTTGCTTACCTATTTTTCTGTTGCCCTGAATGTAAGGAAAGTCTTTGGCTCAGGCCACCCCTTTGTGAAGCCTGAAGAAAACAGTATTCAAATGGAAATGAGTGGGCATCACCTGTGGCTCTTCGCTTAATTGCTTTGGAAATGGATGTGTCTGAATCAGCCTCTTGGCGCTCGGTGAAGCTGGGGCTTAGATTGTCAGCACCTGATGGATCTAAAGAAATATCCCATGTGTGCATCCATAACCAAAATTCAAAAAGATCAGTCATTGTGGATGAAGTCTCTCACCTTCCTCTGTTAGGTTCCTGACCTCCATCAAGTGTGATTATTGACCCTTGAGTAAAATGAGTTTTTCAAAGCCCTGCAGATGTGCTAGTGTTGTCTCATGACTACAAACCACATAAGAATCTATACCTGACAGTCAGGAGGCCTCAAATAGTAGAAGCAGAGCAGTATTAATGGCAGGCCTATTTGATCACTCCTGGTTGACAGGAAGAGTGTGCAGGCCACACTTACTTTAGGCAAATGAGGGGCAAAGAAGCTTATATTGGACACTGTCTTGAGCTGCGCCACTTATGGAAACCTCTAGCCAGAAGTTATGATGAATATCTATATGGAAGAAAATGAGGGCCATGTGGGAGTGTTTTGGTTATAATTGTGGTCATTTTTGTGGCAGTTGGAAGAGATGACTGGTTCCACCAGGGCTTCACTCTTGGGTGATTCCCCTTATAGACTGAGTTCTGGAACTGACCTCAGAGTAGTATTGCCATGAATTGAGTTGGGATTTTAGGAGGCCACGCATGAGATTCACCCTTGGAATCTGAAATCTAGTCCCAGGTTGGTTTTCCACAGAGCACTGTGAATCTCAGCCAGGATATCACATGATTTTATTATGAAAAACATGGAAGCCATATTTGAGAGTCAAAACACACATGGACCTCACATTGTACAGTTCAATGGGCCTGGCTTCATGTGACCTTTTGGCCACTCTTTGGGAAGCCTTTCCTGTGAGTGTTGTCCAGAGATTTCATTGAAATGAACTTCCTCACCATTTAGTGGTTCCTGAATGAATTGAAACCCACAGTGCCTCCAACTTCATCCTTGAGAAATGGCTAGATGAATACCATCAAATTTTTGAAATTCCCATGACCAGGTGGCACTGGAGAAACTTTGCATGTCCTGTTGCTGATCATGAGTATACAATACAGTGCCTTGATTGACTGGGTTTCATGAAAATGTTGAAGAACAGTGATGCCAGTAAGTTGAAGCCTCCTGAGTAGTGGGCCTAGAGTAGTGGTGTGCAGGTGTGTGATAAAACATCTGTGGTGGAGTCATGTGGACCTTCCATTGGCTTCCAAATAGCTTGTGACTGACATAGTGTAGCCAGCAGACCCTTATATGTAAATGCATCCTGTTATATGGAGAGTTTTCAGGGCAATGTTCAGAATCAGGTTGCTATGGTCAAGGGGCCAAGCTATGTGGGATAAAGGCCTGGTTGGTGCATTCTCTTGCAGACCCTGACACACCACACGTGACAGAACTCCCTCTAGCACTTTGTCCCAGTTGAAATCTTTGTATTTCACGAAGCAATTACCAAACTCCCAGTTCAGCAGCAAGAAACACCACGAAAATTGGAGGATGATCAAATGGTTTCACAGTCCTCACAGGGAGACACATAGCCCCCAGTGGCCACAGTTTACCTACAAAGAGAGAATTCAGCACTGCTGTCTCATGTTCATTGGAAAATAAGAAACAAGATCCTTCAGGTCACATAGATGCAGATCCAGCTTTAATTGTCTCACCAGAAATGAAGATTAAGCTCCTGACAACAACATATATTTCAAGTGCCCAACCTCAGAGGCAGTTTCTCAAGAAGTCTTTAGGCCAGCAAAGCTCCATTTTTGTGGAGGGTTTACCCTGTCCATTACTTTTGTAAACTCCTCTACCACCTCCAAGTTTGTGAACAACTGAGCATATTGCATTCCATATATATATGCACAGATTTTCGAACTCTTCTCCTGTAATTGTGTCTTACTTGGGGCAAAGGTAATGTCAAGGCATTGTTCTGGATAAGAGTGGGAAGATTTTTCAAAGCACATAATTACATACACATTGGATACCTTTTCCAATTTTCCATTGGAAATACTGAATCCCTGACACTAACCCTTAGCCTTCTAGACTCTGACTACTTATCCTAATATGATGGAGAATAATAATCCAAACAGAATAGAAATACAAGCAGTTCAGAGGAGGCATGGTGTATAGTTGAATTTGCCTTTTGCATTATGTAGTGTAGGAGTTATAAATCTAGTCAACTTTTGTAGAAATTGTTCTCCATGTGTTTTTAAAGTTAACAAATATGTGAATTCCTGTCTCCCTTTCTCTGTAGCCTATTTGCACATGTATTTTTATATGCACATATAGAATCCTACAATGTACAACACGTACATTCTTGTGAGGTGGTTGACTTGGCAGATACACATTGTGAGAAGAGATCACTTCTCCTAAATGCTGTTGGAAGTTAAAATTCGAACTCTGTGTGAGCTTCCTAGTTTAACAACATTATACATAAATCCATGTTCAGTAAAATGAATATTTTTGAATCTGTGGATGATATATATTTCATGGTGAATTTCAATTGGCATATATATTGCTAATTTTTAATGTCTGTGTGCATGTGTGTGTGTATGTGTGTGTGTGTGTGTGTGTGTGTATGTGTATATATATATATATATATATATATATATATATATATATATATATATACAAACTTTCCAGATTTTTCAAAATATGAAATACATGTGTCTTTTTATACATTTCCTAAATTCATTCATATTCATATATGTGAATTTATAATCAACTTTTCACAAGATTATCGTCAGAAATATTCATCCACCTGAAATATGTATTTGTTTCCTAGTACTGAAAACTATCTTCACTGAATGGTGCCTACAAATCCTAAAATTAATACAGTAACTGACCCAAGTTAACATCATTGCAAATTGATTCCTATGGGACATGATGTGTATTTTGACGTTCATTTTTATTCAAAACTGGTACATTACTATTTCTTCAGTTTATGCACATAATAGGATATATATTTCATCCACAAGTTCGCTAATTTAGAGGCATTTGTTTCACTTTCAATCACTTCCTGCTTCAGAACACATGTATTTTTTCATGGTTCTTGACTGGTCTTTTCATGAGACTTCTTTCGAAACACCTTATTTTTGATTTCCATAATCACTTTTGAAGAAAAACTCACACACCTTTCATGATAAACCATAACCTTAATTTTACTATTAGATGTATAACTAGTTGGAATGAATGTATGTATATCAATATAAGATTTCTTATATATTTTAAGATATGAATCCAATGCATTATTTAAAGTGGACCAGTTATATTATTTATTAACAGTATGGTCTATTCATGCATTAGCTCTATATTCATAGACACAAGGTACACCTCTTTGTACCCCCAATACTAACTTATTAATCTTCAAAATATTGCTCCCAGAAATGATGGAAAAATTACTCATGTCACCTGATCTACATATACATTTTATCACAGTAATATTCTGCAGACAAAATGCAAGGTTCACACTTATTATTGTACCAAAGCCTAAATTGAAAATGAACATGGATTACTAAACACAGCCATGTCCAGGTTGCCTAATGCTCTCAAATATCAATCCAATTAGTGACTACATATTGGTTTCTTCCTAAGATCATATATTCAAATTCAACCCTGTTGAAAATGTCTAATCCTATCACCCACTTTATATTTTGCCTTATTTCATAATATCTCTATTGATATCTGTTTTCCTACATATTTTCTCCGGTTCACTATTGTGACTGACTCTTCACGTGGGCTAACATTTACATTCACACTCTAAACAAAACCCTATTGATAAAGAATATTTTTTTTCCAAAACCTATACTCATTCTTCTTCCTAAACCTAACAACTATCTTCCTAATCCTATCGACTATCCCTTTTTGACTGAATGTTCTTTTCTACACCCAATCATCAAAGTAAACACTGGGCGAGCTTCGGAGGAAGAGACCACCAAAAGACTATCTCATGCAACAGCAAAGGGTTTATAGGGGGTCAGCATGCAGGGGATCGGAGCTCACTTGAATAGAGCAGAGAGCCCTGAGAAGAGCTTAAGCAGAGCTTATATACTTTCTTTGGGGAGGGCAGGGAGTGAAGTTTATTGATGGGTGAGGGAGAGTGGGCGGTTTGCATTCAACCGGGTGAGGGAGTACATTCTGCAGTTTGGCATTTGGGGACAGGACATTCTGGGAACAAGATTAGCAAACAGTTCTCAAGATTTCAACAGTGTTTTGTTAAGCATACAGGAAAAAAAGTGACAAGTACCTATTTTATTAATCTTTCATTCCCCACTTCTTCTTCTAGCTACTTTTAATCATAAAAGTAATCATTGTGGGGTGTCACATTCTATGTCTGCTAGTGGGGTATTACCATGAGTTTAACTTGTCCAATTTGAGCTTAGAGAAAAGAAATTACACGGTTGAGCAAACAGGGTTTTATAGTTAGCAATAATATGGAGATTATTATCGGACAGGCCAGGGTTGATAAAAAAGTAGTCAAACAGGGGGACAATGTGAACCAAGACTCAAACCACTTTTTTGGTCCTCTCACTCTCTCATTGACACTCTTCATGGTGTCTTTTTAATTTAATCATTTTTTTTTTTACAACTCCATTATGCTCGGAATAAACACAACATTCTTCCCAGGAAGTGACAAATACCTATTTTATTAACCTTTCACTTCCGACTATCCCTTTTTGACTGGATGTTCTCTTCGACATTCAATCATCCAAGGTACAAGGTCCTATGCCATTGTATATTGATTAATCTGACAAATCTGTGCAGAAGCTAATTCAAATCTAAGTATTCCAATCAAGGGCAAAATGCTTTTTTGGGCTTCAAATCTTACCTAGATTTCTGTTTTCATACATATATTTCACCTATATATTCTCATACATATCGCAGGTTCCCAATACCATTATTCATCCAGCAGAATTATTCCTAACCCAAATCACACATGTTATTAACCCTAACCATACACTGTTCCCTCAATCTAACATTACAGAACAGCAGGAACAGAGTTGGTCTTACAATACAGGAATGTAGTGGATCTTCCACCTGCTGAAAACCTCAAAGGTCCATGCAGAAATGATCCCTGGAGAACATGTAGGCAACTATGAAGAACGTGAGAGAGCAAAAGTCATCTTCCATGGAAAACAACCTGGTAAGGATGAAGGGTTGTGTCTCATTCACCCTCTCTCCTTAATGTAGAAAAGATGGACCAACAAAGGCCTTTGTGGAGAGCTGTTCCCGGGTTCCTATGGTTGAGATACCAATCTAACTTGTGAAAGTGTCAGAGGAAGTATGGAAGCAACTGTTCGGAAAAAGTGGTTGCTAAGGCAGTGACCTCATTCAGTTTCTGAAGGAAGTGACCTCACCTCACTTCCTTGGTGATGGAACTCTCTGAACTTGGGATCCAGGAAGCCAGGCATCCAGAACCAGTCCCAGTCCCCGTACAGTGGGATCACTTGTTTGGATTTACCAAGGACAGAGTAAGTCTTTTTTGGTACCTACTGATATGAGGATGGCCAAATGCCAGGAAATTTTGAAGACTGGCCTTTCCAGAGAAAGCAAGAAGTGGCTCACCGCGGGCCCCTGATATTTCACAGAGTTGGCCATGGAGACCAGATCTGAGACAGGACAGGCCATTTCTGGGGAACATAGTATGGCCCACCAGTCAGAGGACACTCTGGATAGTCACAGACTTACTTTGGGGAAGGAGGTGCCTTTTTCAGTGTGGGTGTGATTTTGTGGTTTTGTCTTATGTTCTGAGAATAGGTAGGAAAGGCGGCTTGCTTGGTTTGGAGTGGAATGTTTCTAGAAAGTCTTTTGACAAGGCGAGTGTTTCTATGTCTGTGTATCCCACTGTGTCCGTGGTTGTAGACATTAGAAAAGAGAATGCATCAATGGATGTGTCCTGTCTAGTAGAAAGCTTCCCAGCATTCATCCTACCCATTTTAGGAATGGACTGCAGGTTGCCTTATCGATGGACAACATGTACTGTCTTCTTAAGTTCCTGTTTTCTTCCTGAATTCTGGCCACTCTCCACAATAGGCTCATGGATTTGTGTCCAAAATATGTACCACCTCCAAACTCTGTGACGTGGCCATGTAATCCATAGCTGAAGGGAATGGCAAGCATCTCAGAAATCTCAGATATCAGTGTGACCAGGAAAGTCTCAGTAGAGAAACCCTGCTTTGGGCCTTTTGCTTACCTATTGTTCTGTTGCCCTGAATGTCAGGAAGGTCTTTGCCTCAGGCCACCCTTTGTGAAGCCTGAAGAAAACAGTTTTAAAATGGAAAGGAATGGGCATCACCAGTGGCTCTTTGCTTAATTACTTTGGAAAGGGATGTGTCTGAATCAGCCTCTTGGCCCTGTGTGAGGCTGTGGCTTAGATTATCAGCATCGGATGGATCTAAAGAAAGATCCAATGTGTGCATCCAAAACCAAAATGGCAAAAAATCAGTCATTGTGGGTGAAGTCTCTTGCCTTCCTGTGTTTGGTTCTTGACCTCCATCAAGGGAGTATTGGGATTTTTTTTTGTCAAATGAGTTCTTCCAATCCCTGCAAAGGTGTTTGGGTTTAATAATGACTCCAAATCACATACTATACCTGATAGTCAGTAGGCCTCAAATTGGAGAAGTAGAGCAGTATTAATGGCAGAACTATGTGATCAATCCTGGTTCACAGGAAGGGTGTCCAGGCCACCCTGAATTTAGGTAAATGAGGAGAAGGGAGCTTATTATGGACACTCTATTGGGCTGTGCCATTTAAGGAAACCTCCAGCCAGAGATTATGATGAGTGACTATATGGAAGTAGATGAGGGCCATGTGGGATTGTGTGATTTTAATTGTGGTAACTTGTGTGGCTTTTGGAAGAGATGACTGTGTTCACCTGGGCTTTAACACTGGCGTGATTCTCCTAGAAGACTGAGTTCTGTAACTGACTTCAGAGTAGTAATTGCTTTGGAAATGGATATGTTTTAATCAGCCTCTTGGCCCTGTTTGAGGCTGTGGCTTAGATTATCAGTACCAGATGGATCTAAAGAAAGATCCCATGTGTGCATCCAAAACCAAAATGGCCAAAAGAGCAGTAATTGTCTATGAACTCTCTCGCCTTCCTCTGTAAGGTTCTGAAAGAATAAAAGAAATTGAAATTGAAATGTAAAGAACCAGGTTTTGTAAAGTTTCCAAGCTGCACTCAGCACCTGAAATTTCTGTGGCAGTTAAGACAATTCCCGGATTTGCACATTAGATGTGTGTTGAAATCTTCCCTGAGGACCTAGTTACTTAACAGCCCCTTCCCAGAAACCATGCAGCTCACCACGTATACATCACAGTGCATCCACCAATCAATTTAAATGTATACCCCTTCTTACGGCTGACCAATCACCCCCTGCCCAACCTGTTCCCGCCAATGAATGTGCTAATCATGTTTTAGAGTTGTTATTTGATTTTCCCGCAGTATATGATGATTTGCTAAAGGAGGCTATGATGTATGTAAAGTCCCTGCCCTCTCTAAAGAATGTATATAAACTCCACTCAAGTGGTTCTCGGGGCTCTTTGTTCTTTGTTCCTCTGAAGTGAGCCCTGAGCTCCAGCACGCTATACCCCCAATAAACCCTTTGGTGTTGCATGAAAAAGCCTGTTGGTGGTCTTTTCCTCCGATGTTCGCCCCACCTTTTCATCTGGAGGCCCCAGGTGAGATATCCGGAGCAGCGGACGAAAGACCGCAAGGGACTCCTCTCGGGGTAAGAAAGGCGCCTCTTTCTGGTTTCGGGTTTCAGGTTAGGGCTTGGCAAAGTGGCTGTCGGTGAAGAGCATTAGCTCTCTCTGACAGTGGGTGGCAGAGGTGTCACAGAGCTTCTGGCCACGTCCCTGGGGGACACTCCAGAGGACGAGGGAAATCAAGGAATATTAGTTTCCTCAACTCGGTTATATTTTGCTTCAGGATTCGGTTTGCCAGCCCATCAGGTTTTGCTGGCTACACAGTTTTGTTCATTGTCCCGAACTCATGTTGAGTTTACTGTCTGTCTTTATTGTCTAACCCATCAGGTTTTGCCAGTTACTGAGTTCTAATTTTTGTCTTGGACCCATGTTAAACGTTTACTGTTTGTCTTTGTTTGTGTTGCGTTTGTGTCTTCACTGTCTCTTTTTGAGTAACTCCCATTATGGGACAAAGCACTTTCACGCTTCTGTCCCTGACCCTTGATCATTGGACTGATGTCCGCTCAAGGGCCAAGAATCATTATTTTTCAGTTAAATGTCAGACCTGGCAGACTCTCTGTGCTTCAGAATTGCCCATCCTCAAAGTCGGGTGGCCCCCAGAAGGATCCTTCTACTTCAATCTAATCCAAAAAGTCAGAGATATTGTCTTTCAGCCGGGACCACGTGGCCACCCAGATCAACAGCCATATACCCCTTCCCCAGGATCCTATCATTCAAACCTTCCGTTCCCTCCCCATCTTCCCCCCATTCTTCCTGAGTCACAAGACTGGACAATCCTCCCCCTCCTTATCCTCTGCCCTCGCTCCCCAACCCCCAACACATTCCAGATGATTCTCCCGCCACTGACTCAGCCTCTCCGCCACTAGAGGCAATTGGGCCAGACCCAAGCCCTCCAAGGGACTTCTCCGCAGCAGCAGCAGCCCCTCCTTTTCTGGTGGAAGCTGGGCCACCTAAAGAAACCCGCCAGCTACGGAAAATAGAAAACTCAGAAGCCACTGTGATGCTCCCTCTTCATCCTTATGGGCCCATGAACCGACCAAACTGGGATCCCAACACCTTTGAAGGTTGGTAGCATCTTTCCACTTATCACAGGGCTCAAATGGCGGGGCTCCGAGTGGCCGCCAGAGGGCCGACTAATTTGGCCATGGTAAGAGAGATAATCCAAGGTCCTAATGAGTCTCCCTCTATGATTCTGGAGAGAATTATGGAAGCATATAGGAAATATACTTCTTTTGATCCTCAGGCAGAGGACGAAAAAACATCTGTTGCAATGGCCTTTATCCAGTTTTGATTCTGACTCCTTAATGTGTTCGACTACATGATTGGTTGCCTTAGGTGGCGTAATCAGGGTGCGGCCAACAGTCATCCACCCTGTGGGTCTTGCTGAGGTTGTCCGAGCATAGAGAGCAAACTCAACATAGCCCCAACGTTTGGCCTTGGGGTCAGGTATATCTGAAGTATACGATCCATTGTTATCGGATGAAGAGCCTTTATGCCACTTTAGGTAACTAGAAGTCAACCCTTCAGAGTAGCCAAGTGAGTGGTAAGAACAGCTACCACGTTCATCATGGAACCTGCATGACCAATAGGGACACCCATTATATATCTCAGGCCACCAATGACAATAGTCTTTGGTTTGATTAAAAAGGAAGCAAATGAAAGGCCAGTTCCAGCTACCAGGGACGAAGGTCCTTGAAAGTGACAATTTTAGGGAAATAGAGGTGCAGTTGTGGATGAAGCAAGTAGTTGCATCCACTGCGCGGACCTTCTGCATGCCATGTTCTGAGTATCGTTCCCGAAGAGTGAATAAATACATGGTAGGTTAGGAGGGTAAAGACAAGTCCCAACAGAGCACAGAAAAAAAGCAGAGCACAAAAAAACAAGCAGTTAGAGAAGACTAGGGTGTTGGGAGAGCTCATTGTGCCTTCTTTAAGAGGAATTGGGATGCAGGGAACACCGTGTGAGCTGCAACTTAAATGGGTGAGATGGGTGTGGAAAGCAGGATTAAAGGGGAGCTTCAGGAGGTGATTCTTGGAGTTCCTCTGGCATGGTCCTGTCGTCAGCAGGTGGGGCCTCCTGGTGATATGGCTTCAACCTAGAAATGGGAATCCAGGGAGTGAGAGGGTTGTCTGGTAAGGAGAGTTTGGCGGCTGTGGGGCTACAGAGAATGAAAGGATAGGGGCTTTCCCATTTTGGTGCAAGAGTCCCTTTCTCCTCTGGGGTATTATAATAGACTAGACTCCCAGGTGTTAAGGGAGGAGTGTTTGGAGAGGAGACTGGGTCCGGAAGAAGCCAGTTCTGACATTTCCAGTGTTCAGAGCGGAGATGAAACAAGAGAGGCAAAGACAAATCTCGGGTGAGAGGTCCTTGTGAAGTGACCAACCCAGAGGGTATAAGAGGTCTTCCATACATTATCTCAAAGGGAGACAGTAAAGATGGTTTCTTAGGGAGAGCTCTGATTCGAAGCAAAGCAAAGGGAAGGATTTTGACCCAGTCTAAGTTTAATTCCATTGTCAATTTGGTAAGGACTTCCTTCAGAGTATGATTTACCCTTTTCACTTTCCGTGAAGCCTGGGGGTAATATGGACAGTGGAAATGCCACTTGAAGGAGAGGGCTTGAGAGACCTTTTGTGTGATCCTAGAAATAATCTCAGGGCCATTGTCATATTGTAGGGAAGTGGGCATACAAAACCTAGGGATGATGTCTGTCAGTTAGATTGAAGCTACAGTGGAAGACTTTTTATTGGAAGTGGGAAATGCCTCAACCCAAACAGAGAAAGTGTCCACAAAGACAAGGAGGTATTTAGTGTGCCATACTGTGGGCATGTTGGTGAAGTCTACTTGCCAGTCAGCAACGGGAATGTGTCCCTGGGCTTGGTGAAAAGGGAAAGGTTTGGGCCTTAAAGGAGTATGAGGTTTGGTCCGCTGACAGATCTGACAATTAGAGGCTATATTCTCTATCATGGCTATGTCAGAAGGGTTGAGGGAGAAGAAGCTCTGTAAAAAAAGGGTCAAAGACTGAGAATTGGAATGGTGTAGAGTATGAAGGAACTTGAAAAGATCCTTGTTCTTACTGGAAGAAGTAGGGGCTTCAGATGAGCTGTCTAAAGTGGCCATAATATGTACCCCATAGGGGCCATAATTGGAAGTGGTAGCACGCATTCGTGGCGCCTGGTCAGCTTTGGCATTGCCCTCAGTGATAAGAGAGCCATCCTTCTGATGGGACCTACAATGGACAACTCCCAACTGGGTGGGTAAGTGGGAGGCCTCCATCAGATTGGTTATAAGAGCCGAATTAGTGATCGCATTACCTTTGGTGGTAAGTAGGCGTCGCTCCCTTCATATTGAAGCATGGGATAATAAGATCTGGAAGACATATTTTGAATCAGTATAGAGGGTGAGGGATTTGCCTTGTGCTAGAAGGCAGGCACGAGTGGCTGCTATAAGTTCAATCTGCTGGTTGGTAGTTCCTGAAGGCAAAGCTTTGGTGTCTATAATCTCAGTGGCTGAAACTACAGCATATCCAGAGTAATGAGTGCCGTTCTGCCTAAAGGAACTGCTGTCAGTAAACCAGATAAGGTCAGGCTTGGTGAGTGGTTCCTCAGAAATGGAAGAATGACAGGGGAGGAAATCTTCTAAGGTTTCCAAGCTATTATGAGTTGGTGTGTTAGACGTGGGAGTCATTGAAAGCAGTGAGGCAAGGTTCAGTGCAGAGCAGGGGAGGAAAGTAATATTAGGGTTTTCCAGAAAGGAAGTGAGGAGCGACAGAACTCTGGATGGAGGAAGGGTTTGAAGGCCCTTATAAGCTGAAAGATCTTTCAAGTGATGTGGGGAGTGGATAGTTCAAGGTGCCCCAAAACTCAGCTTAGAGGCTTCTTTGTGTAAAATTTGTCCAGCAACCAGAGCTCTTAAGCAAGGGGCTCACCCACGGATGGTAGAGTCTAGTTTCTTGGAAAATATGCCACAGGTGCAAATGTAGGCCCATAGTTTCGACCTAAGACCCTAAGTGCTTGCCCCCCTTTTTCATGGACATATAGATGAAATGGTCTTGAAAGATCAGGAAGGTGAAGGGCAGGTGCCTTTAAGAGGAGTTGCTGAAACCTGCGGAAGTGGTAGATGGGGGAGGAGACAAGAGATTCACTAGAGGGTCCATTTGCTTGGTCATACAGGGGTTTGGATAGAAGAGAATAATTTGGGATCCAGGCCCTAAAATAACCTGCTAATCCTAGGAATGATAGTATTTTGGCTTTCATATGGGGCACTGTAAGATCAGAGAGGAGTTGCCTCCTATCCAGTGTTATTTCCTTTTTCCTGGGTCTAAGGCAAAAACCAAGAGAGGTGACAGAAGAATGGGAAACCTGGGCCTTGTGGGGAGACTCCCTATATCCCTTGTCTGCTAGGAAATTAAGAAGCTGAGCGGTGTGGGATTGAGAGTGTTCCCAGAGGGACTACATAGAAGAAGGTCATTGACATATGGAAGGAGAATAGTGTCAGGACAGGTCGGGTGAAAGGATGTGAGGTCCTGGGCAAGAACTTGGCCAAAGAGATGGGGGCTATCCCTGAATCCCTGTGGGAGGACAGTCCAGGAAAGCTGATGAGAATGGTGGATGTGAGAGTCAGTCCATGTAAAAGCAAAGATATTCTGAGATTCTGAGAACAAGGGAATAGAAAAGAATGCATCTTTTAAACCTAGGACCGAGAAGTGGGTAGTAGTGGCAGGGATCTGAGAGAGGAGGGTGTAAGGGTTGGGCACTAGCGGGTGGATGGGGACCACAGAGGAGTTGACAAGGAGAAGGTCTTGAACCAGCCTGTAGGACACTTTTGGTTTCTTAAGTGCCAGAATGGGGGTGTTGAAAGGAGAGTGTGTAGGCCTAAGATACCCCTTTCGTAATAAATCCTGGATGATGGGTTCTAATTCGAGGAGGGCTGTGGTTGTGAGTGGATATTGTGATTGACTAATATATCTTGAAGGGTCCCGTAAGACAATATGAATAGGACTGCATTTAGCCATAAGGGGTGTAGTTGTGTCCCAAACCTCAGGCTTAACTGGTTTAGAGAGTAATGGGAGAGTGCATTAAGGAGGTGTATCTGCCCCTAGGAATATCATGAGGAAATGAGAGGTAGGAGAGGTGTGGGGTGATATGTGAATGCTGACTTTTAATAGTGAGAGTATGTCCCTTCCCAGAAGGGGAATGGGGCAATGGCTCATAACGAGAAAGAAGTGAGTGAAGGACAAAAGGGATCCCTGCATATAACATAATGGGGGGGTTTGAGGGAAAATCTGTTTACCTCCTACCCTGACAATAGGAGTTTTTGAGGGTGTGGTAGAACCCCATACTCCCTTAAGACCGAAAAAGTGGCACCAGTATCCAAGAGGAAGGTAATGAAGCATCCATCCACCAGGAAGGTAAACCTAGGCTCTTGATTCTTGATGGTAATAGTCTGGAGGGAAAGCCCAGGGATCCGTCAATCCTCCGCTGCTAAGCCCAAGAAAGGCTGTGGTTGCCTGGCGGCTGACCAACCTCCCTTTCGGGTTGTTGGGCAGTCTGCCCCCCAGTGTCCCCTTTGATGGCATTTTCGGCAGGGGTTGTAGGGTGTCCTCAGTGAAGGACAATCCCTGGCCCAATGTCCCTCCTTACCACATTTGAAGCAAGCTCCCGGGGGTGTCATATTGGGATGGCGTGGTGATGGCCTTCTCTGAATGACCTGGGCCAACATTTGGAACTTGGCATTTTCAGCCCTCTGCCTACGGCATTCACTTTCATCCTCTCTATCATAAAAAACCTTGAAAGCGACAGCGAGGATTTTAGTCTAAGGAGTAGCAGGGCCCTGTTCAAGCTTTTTAAGCTTGGCTTTAATGTCAGGGTAGCTTTGGGCCAGAACATATTTCATTAAGACATGACGGCCATCAGGGGTTTCTGGGTTGAGGTTTGTGTACTGTTAAAGGGCCTTGGTTAGTCTATCCAGGAATTCTGAAGGTGTTTCCTCCTTCCTTTGAATGACCTCCTGCACCTTTTTAAAGTTAACAGCCTTGCGGATGGCCTTTTTCAGGCCCGCCAAGAGGCAGGATGTAAAAAGGTCACTAGACTGTAAGCCTTCAGGGGTGTTGTAATCCCATAGGGGATCCTGCTCTGGGACAGCATGAGGGCCTGTGGGGTGGTTAGGATTGGTCCTATGATTTTCATCAGCATGGGCTTGGGCTAGCTCCCAGACCCATTGACTTTCCTCAGGGAGAAGTGTATTGGCCAAGAGCATGTAGATGTCATGATGAGTGAGACTATATGCTTGCAGGACCCATTGAAACTCCCGAATGTAAGTGGTGGGGTCAGTGGTGAATGAGCCTAACTTCCTCTCTAGCTGAGTAATGTCTGACATGGAGAAGGGCACTTGGACTCTGATGACACCCTCGGGACCAGCTACCTCACAAAGGGGTGCGATTGTCTTGGGGGTGGGAAGGAGTCCCTTAGACCTGGTAACAGGAGGACTGAAAGAGGCAGGAGGCGGACAGGAAGGAGAGGGAGGGGCAGGGAGTGTCTCTTTGGAAGAGGAGGAGGTGGAGCAGGCAGAAGAGGGCGGAGGGGAGGAGGATGAAATGGAAGGCTGAGGATCCCTGGAATCAGGCAGAGGAAGAGGAGGGTATAGTGGGAGAGAAGGGGCAGATAGGACTGGGGGATAAGGTGGGGGTTCATCTGCTGGGTTGAATGAGGAAGAATCTGTGAAGTCAGGAGTAGACGTAGGGGAAGAGAAGGGTTTGCAAACAAGGAGGACCTGAGAGGGAGGGCAGGAGGAGCAGCGACAGGGTGCTGTCTGAGAAGGCTAAAACCTTAAATGCAGGGAATCTCACTCCACTTTTTCAGATGCTGGCAGTAGTTAAAAAGGTCGCAGATGAAGTTTGGATGTAAGGAGCCTTCTGGAGGCCAATGATTGCCATTATCCAGTGGATATGTAGGCCAATCTTGGGTACAGAATTTGATTAGAAGTTTGGGCTTGATGTCTGGTGTGAGGGAGAGTGTGGCCAGATTTTTTAGTAGACATTTGAGAGGTGAGGCTTCAGGTACAGATGAAGAGGTGCCCATAGTCACAGGGAGAGAAGGAAGACAGACAGAGAGAGAGAGAGAGAGAGAGAGAGAGAGAGAGAGAGAGAGAGAGAGAATAAGAGTAAGCGAGAGAGACAAAGAGAAAACCCAGGCTGGAACGGCTTTCAGGAAGCTCAGGGCGAACGGGGGTCAGGTGGGGGTCCCCAAAATGACCAGCCGTCATGAGGAAATACAGAGGGCACTACCTGGGCGTCACCAGTGAAGTGCGATCTGTGAGACCCAATGGGTTCGGAGCCACGGGCAACCTGACATCAGGAAAGTTTTTGAACGCAGCGGAAAAAGTCAGTAATGAAAACAGAACTCCGGTTCCGGCAGAATGTAGTTCCAGGACGGGAGTTCAGTTTTCCCCGAGCAGAGAGGCAGATTCAGCCAGACACAGCAGCCCCGCAGCAAACAGCAACTCTAGCCAGCAGCAGCAGCGGCAGCAGAGGAGAAAAAACCACAGAGCCTATTGTGTAAACTCAGAAGCCTCACGCCCCAAAGGAAAATGGATCACCAGAGGGTCCACTGCGACCAGTAAAGGTCTTAGTGGCAGGAATTTCCTGCCCCCTACAGGGCATCCAGAGTGTGCCGGAAGATCAAGGTCACAAAACCAGTGGTAGCCCGAAGGGAGTTGCAGAGCCAGGGTCAGGGGAGGCTTACATATATCAGATCTGTGGTGGGTGCAGGAAGCTGGCATCTGAAAAGAGCGGACCATGGCGGAGTGTCTCCGGGGGAGCAGGGGACAGGGCTCTTGTTAGAAAGAGCTCACCCATATCCTCACATGGGGCACCAGAATGAAAGAACTTCCCACGCAAAGGCACTTCGCTGGGAGAATTCCAATTTTATTGCAAAAAGCTGTGTGCTTATATAGAACTAAGGGGAAGATGGAAGGGCTTAGATAAATGGCAGGCAAACCGTTTATTGCTAAGTTCTTTCAGATATCAGCTCTGGAGCCCAGGAATTAGTTCTTATTGGGGCTAAGGTTCCCCACCTGCGAGATTTCAAATTGGCGCCAGCGGGAGAGTTCACATGGGTGGGAACATTTGGCACCACTGCAGAAAAAAGAAGGTAGGAAGAAGAAGTCCTTAGGCACCATGTTGGGGTTTTTCTCTGGGGTATGGCTGCCATTTATACTTTTCCCAACAATGAGTATACCAGACAGTGCCTTGATTGACTGGTTTTCATGAAAATGGTGTTTAACAGAGATGCCAGAAAGTTGGATCCTGCTGAGTAGTGGGCCTAGAGTAATGGTGGGCAGGTGTGTGATAAAACATCTGTGGTGGGGCCATGTAGATCTTTCATTGGATTCCAAATGGCTTGTGACTGACATGGTGAAGCCAGCAGACCCTTATATGTAAAGGCACCTTGTTACATAGAGAGGTTTCAGGACATTGTTCAGAATCAGGTTGCTATGGTCAAGGGGGCAAGCTATGTGGGATAGAGGCCTGGTTCTTGTATTCTCCTGCAGACCCTGACCCACCACACGTGACAGAAATCCCTCCTGCACTGTGTCCCCGTTGAACTCCTTGTATTTCGTGAAGCAAATACCAAACTCCCAGTGCAGCAGCAAGAAACACCATGAAAATAGAGGATGACTATATGGATTCAACGTCCACACAGGGAGACATTCAGCCCCCAGGGGCCACAGTTTACCTACAATGGAAAATTCAGCACTGCTGTCTCATGTTCATTGGAAAATAAGAAACCATGTCCTCCAGGTCACATTGATGCAGACCCAGCTTTTATGGTCTCACTAGAAAGGAAGCTAAAGCTCCTGACAACAACATATATTTCAAGTGCCCAACCTCACAGGCAGTTTCTCAAGAAGTCTCTAGGCCAGCAGACCTTCAAGTTTTTGGAGGGTTTACCCTGTCCCTTACTTTTGGAAACTCCTCTACCACTTCCAAGGTTGTGAACTTCTGATCATATTCCATTCTAGATATGTATTCACGGATTTTCTAACTTTTCTCCTCTGATTGTGTCATACTTGGGCTGTAGGTGTTGTCAAGGCATTGTTCTGGATGAGAGTGGGAAGATTTTGGTGTAGCACATATTTACATACACATTGGATTCATTTTTCAATTTTCCATTCAAAATACTGAATCCCTGACACTAACACATACCCTACTAGACTCTGACTACTAATCCTAATATGATGGAGAAAAATAACCCAAACAGAATAGAAATACAAGCGGTTGAGAGGAGGCATGGCGTATAGTTGGTCTTGCCTTTTGCATGATATAGGGTAAGAGTTATAAATCTTGTTAATTTTTTGTTGAAATGGTTCTCCATGTGTTTTTAAAGTTAACACATATGTGAATTTCTGTCTCCCTTTTTCTGTAGCCAATTCAGCACATGTATTTTTATATGCACATATAAAATCCTACCTGGTATCACACGTACATTTTTGTGAGGTGGCTAACTTGGGAGATACAAAGTATGAGAAGAGATGACTCCTCCTAAATGTTTTTGGAACTGAAAATTCAAACTATGAGTGAGCTTCTTAGTTGAAAAACATTATACATAAATCCATGTTCAGTAAAATTAATATTTTTGGATCTGTGAATGATATATATTTCATGATGAATTTTGATTGGCATATATATTGCTACTTTCTAATGTATCTGTGTGATATATATATTTTCAAAATATGAAATATATGTGTCTTATTATACACTCCCTAAATAATTCACTCATGTTCATGTATGTGCTTTTATAATCAACTTTTCATAAGATTGTTTTTAGAAATATTCATCCACCTGAAATACATATTTGTTTCCTAGTACTGAAAACTCACTTCAGTGAATGGTGCAAACAAAGCCTTATATTTCTACAGTAACTGACCCAATTTAACATCAATGAAAGTAGATTTCTATGGGACATGATGTGTATTTTGATGTTCATTTTAATTCAACACTGGTACATTACTATTTCTTCAGTTTTTATAAATCGTAGAATATACATTTCATCCACAAGTTCACAAATTGAAAGAACATTTGTAACACATTCAATCACTTCCTGCTTCAGAACACATGTATTCCTCCTTGTTTTTGACTGGTTATTTCATGAGACTTCTTTCCAAACACATTATTTTCGATTTCCATAATCAATTTTGAAGCAAAACTCACACACATTTTATGATAAACTACAACCCTAATATTACCATTAGATATATAACTGGTTGGAATGAATGTATGTATATCAATATAAGATTTCCTGTGTATTTTGGGATATCAATTTATTCCAATTTCTAAATTTGGAAACAGTTATATTATTTATTCACAGTATGGTCTATTCATGCATTCTCTCTATATTCATACACACATGGTACACCTATTTGTGCCCCCAATACTAATTTATATCTCTTCAAAATATTGCTCTCAGAAATGGTGCAACAAATACTCATGTCACCTGATCTACATATACATTTTATCACAGTAATATTCTGGCGACAAAATGCAAAGTCACACTTATGACTGTACCAAAGCCTAAATGGAATATGAGTATGGATTATGAAAATCACCCATGTCCAGGTTGCCTAATGCTCTCAAATGTCAATCCTATTGGTGACTACATACTTGTTTCTTCCTAAGATTATTTATTCAAACTCAAGCCTGTCGAAAATGTGTAATCCTATCAATCACTTTATCATTTGCTGATTTTCTAATGTCTCTATTGATATCTGCTTTCCTACATATTTTCCCCAGTTCATCATTGTGACTGACTCTTCACATGTGCTGACATTTACATTTTCTCTCTACCCAAAACCCTATTGCTAAAGAACTTTTTGTCCAAATCATATACTCACTCTTTTTCCTAATCCTACCAACTATCTTCCTAATCCTACCAACTATCCTTTTTTGATTGGATGTTCTCTTTGACATTCAATCATCCAAGGTACAAGGTCCTATGCCATTGTGTATAGATTTATCTGAGACACATGTGCAGAACATAATTCAAACCTAAGTATCCCAATCAAGGATCCAAAGCCCTTCTGGGCTTCAAATCTTACCTAGATTTCGGTTTTCATAAATATATTTCCCCTCTATATATTCTAATAAATATTGCAGGTTCCCAATAACATTATTCATCCAGCAGAACGATTCCTAAGCCAAATCAAACATGTTATTAACCCTAACTATACTCTGTTCCCTCAATCTAACTTTACAGAAAAGCAGGGACAGAGTTGGTCTTACAATACAGGAATGTAAGAAATCTTCCACCTGCTGAGAAATGAAAAGGTCCATGCAGAAATGAACCCTGCGGAAGCTATAGGAAGCTATCAAGGACCTGAGAGAGCAAAAGTCATCTTCCACAACAAACAACCTGGTCAGGATGAAGGGGTGTGTCTGAAGCAGTCTCTCTTTTCTTAATGTAGAGAAGATGGACAATACCAGGCCTGTGTGGAGAGCTGTTCCCGGGTGCCTATGTTTGATATACCATTCAAACTTGTGAAAGTGTCACAGGAAGTAGGGGCAGCCTCCATCAATTGGGACACTTGGAAGCAACTATTAGGACAAAGTGGTTGCCAAGGCAGTGACCTCATTCAGTTCCTGAAGGAAGTGACCTACATCACTTTCTTGGTGATGGAACTCTCTGAACTAGGGATCCAGGAAGACAGGCACCCAGAGGCAGTCCCAGTCCCAGTCCCAGTGGCCTCACATATTTGGATTTACCAAGGACAGAATCAGTCTTTTTTGGTAACTACTGATGTGAGGATGGCCAAATGCCAGGAAGGTCTGAAGAGGGGCCTTTCCTGAGTAAGCAGGTAGTGTCTCACCACTGGCACCTTACAACTTCACAGTGTTGGCCAAGGAGTCCACATCTGACATAGGACAGTCCATTTTGGAGTAACATACTATGGCCCATCAGTCAGAGGACACTCCGGATAGTCATAGACCTACTTGGGGGAAGGAGGTGACTTTTTGGGTGTGGGTGTGAGTTTGTGGTTTTGTCTCATGATCTGAGAATAGGTAGGAAAGTCGGTTTGTTAGGATTGGAGTGGACTGTTTCTAGTAAGTCTTTTGACAATGCGAGTGTTTCTATGTCTGTTTATCCCACTGTGTCAGTGGTTGTAGACATTAGAAAAGAGAATGCATCAATGGATGTGTCCTGAATAGAAGAAAGCTTCACAATATTCATCCTGCCCAATTTATGAATGGATTTTGTCTTGCCTAATGGATGGGCAACAACCACTGTCTTCCTAAATTCCTGTTTTCTTCTTGAATTCTGGCCACTCTCCAGAATAGGCTCATGGTTTTGTTTCCAAGACATGAACCACCTCCAAGCTCTGTGACATGGCTATGTACTGGATAGCTGAAGGGAATGGGATCATCTCAGAAAACTCAGATATCATTTTAGAAACCCTGCCTTGGGCCATTTGCTTACCTATTGTTCTGTTGCCCTGAATGTCACAAAGGTCTTTGCCTCAGGCCACCCCTTTTTGAAGTCTGAAGAAAACAGTTTTCAATGGAAATTAATGGGCATCACCTGTAGATCTTTGCTTAATTGCTTTGGAAAGGGATGTGTCTGCATCAGACTCTTGGCCATGTTTGAGGTTGTTGAATAGATTTTCAGCACCTGATGGATCTAACGAACAATTACATGTGTGCTTCCAAAACCAAAATGGCCAAAAAAGCAGTCATTGTGGACGAAGTCTCTCGCCTTCCTCTGTAAGATTACTGATCTCCATCAAGTGAAAATAGGGATCCTTTTTGTCAAATGAGTTCTTCAAACCCTGCAGAGGATAGCCCATAGGTGCTTGGGTTTTCTCATGATTCCAATTCACATAAAGAATCTATACCCGAGAGTCAGTAGGCCTCAAATTGGAGAATCAGAGCAGTATTTACGGCAGGCTCATTTGATAACTCCTGGTTCTCAGAAAGGGTGTCCAGGCAACCCTGACTTTAGGCAAATGACGGGCAAGGGAGGTTATTTTGTACACTGTCTTGGGCTGAGCCCCTCATGGAAACCTCCAGCCACAGGTTATGATGAGTGTCTATATGGAAGAAGATGAGGGCCTTGTGGGAGTGCTTTGGTTTTAATTGTGGTCATTTGTTTGGTGGTTGGAAGTGATGACTGGGTCTATCTGGGCTTGAACTCTGGTGTGATTCCACTTATAGTCTGAGTTCTCGAACTGATCTCAGAGAAATATTGCCATAAACTGTGTTCAGATTTTAGGAGGCCACGCATGGGATTCTCCCTTGGAAACTGAGATCAAATACAAGGGTGGCTTTCCACAGAGCCTTGGAATATCAGCTAGAATATCACATGATTTTATTCTGAAAGATTTGGCAGCCATAGTTGACAGTCAGAACACCCATGGACGTCACATTAAAGACCTCAATGGGCCTGGCTTCATGTGACCTTTTGACCACTCTATGGGAAGACTTGCCTGTGAGATTTCTCCAGAGAATTCATTGAAAACAGCTTCCTCACCATTTAATATTTCCTGAATGAACTGAAACCCACAGTGCCTCCAACTTCATCTATGAAAAATGGCTAGATAAATACAATGAAATCTTTGAAATTCCCTTAACCAGGTGGCACTGGAGAACCTTTAGATGTCTTGTTGCTGATCATGAGTGTACCAGAGAATGCCATGATTGACCGGGTTTCATGAAAATGGTGTAGAACAAAGATGCCAGTAAGTTGGAGCCTGCTGAGAAGTGGGCCTATTGCAGTGGTGGGTGGGTGTGTGATAATACATCTGTGGTGTGGCCATAAGGATTTGCCATTGCCTTCCAAATGGTTTGTGACTGACATGGTGCAGCCAGCAGACCCTTCTATGTAAAGGCATCATTTTATATGGAGAGGTTTCTGGGCTAAGTTCAGAGTCAGATTTCTATGGACAAGGGGGCAAGCTCTGTGAGATAAAAGCCTGGTTGGTGCATTCTCCTTCAGACCCTGACCCACCACAAGTGACAGAAATTTCTTCAACACTGGGTTTCAGTTGAACTCGTTGTATTTCATAAAGCATATACCAAACTCCCAGTACAGCAGCAAGAAACACCACAAAAAGTGGAGGATGACCAAATGGCTTCACAGTCCAAACGGGGAGACACTTAGTATCCAGTGGCCACAGTTTACCTACAAAGAGAAAATTCAGCACTGCTGCCTCGTGTTCATTAGAATACAAGAAACCATGACCTCCAGGTCACATAGATGCAGACTCAGTTTTGATGGTATCACTAGAAAGGAAGCTAAAGCTCCTTACAACAACATATATTTCAAGTGCCCAAACTCAGAGGAAGTTTCTCAAGAAGTGTTTAGGCTGGCAGAGCTCCATGTTTTTGGAGTGTTTACCTGTTAGACCAGGACACAAGAAAAGACCACTGACTCTAATTAAAATCAAATTAAATTAAGCTTATTATTTCCACTGGCTGTGCTACCTCTCCCTCACAAAACGGCGGGAAAAAGACAGCAACCCCAGCTTTCCTACAGGCAGCTTAATAGCCCAGAAAATTACACAAAAGGGGGTTTACAGATAACAGAACTCTGACAAACATCACACTAATGGCAGTCTACATTTTTTTTGCTGTCCCTACATCAGAGTTCATGAAGACCATTAGAGCCTCAGAGAGGGTTGTTGTCTGGCCAGAGAAGGCAAATATTTATGATGTGTCACTAAAGTTTCAGAGAGGGCTGCTATCTGGTCAGAGAGCCGGGCATGGGTGAGTTCAAGGCATGGGCAGGCATTCCAAGCAGGTTTAGAATTTGAAGTAATTTATGGTAAAGCCAAAATTATCTTTTCATGGCTTTTTGGCAAGATGGCTCCCAATTTAAATTAAAGATCAGGTTGGGTCTATCATTCCCGCCTTTTCTTTGTGTCCCTTTCAAATCTTTGATAGATTACGGGAAGAGCACTGAGGAAATTTTAATCCCTCAGGTAAGAGTCTCCAAATTTTTAGAACTCACCCAAAACCGATCTCCCTGATTTTACCTGACTTAATTAATTACTTATATTGATAGTCTATTTATCTTTCTCTCCATTGTTATAAGAAGAGTGGTGTCACTCATTTTTTCTTCTTCTGACCTGAGACAGGGTGACGTGAGTGGGCATGGGATGAGGGACATGAGTTGCCTTTTAGAAGTCAGTTGAGGGACATGAGTTGCCTTTTAGAAGTCAGTTCGGTTTGAAGTCTGATTGGGGAAGAACAGGTTGTAAAGTCATCTGGGGATGGGTTCTTCTATGAGAGAAACAAAAACCATGAGTACTGAATAAATGTTGCAGCACCTGGAACATGTCACTGTATAGAAGTTCCCTCACCAGTCTTTAATATCCCCAGTTATCAGGACTGTCAATTTAATATTTAACTTTTACTGTTACACTTGTCCCTCCCCATAAGATACAGTTTAATTATTTAATGTCATCTGATCTTGTAAAATCCTTTTACTAGTATGACCTCTGTGTCTCTTTGAGAAACCTTTAATTCTGTTACTCAGGGCTGGATAATTGTACTAGCAAACACCAAGCCAACCTGTGTAGGTTAGGAATATCTGTAGGCCTTAAACTGAAAACTTCTCCCTGTGGCAGGTCTTCTTGATAGTCTCTTTTTATAAGTATCAGGCATTCCTGTCTGAGAATTCTTCTTTGTAGCCACCAGTCTTACTTATTTTGGGAGGCAAACATAAAGTGCATACCTTAACATTATATTATTATTATTATTATTATTATTATTATTATTATTATTATTATTTAAAATGCCCAGGAATGGATGTATTTTGTTCTTAACTGTCTTTGCTAAGTGTTTAAGATGAAGCAGTCAAACTGACTTTTGTTTCCATCTATTGTTAACAGTCAGCTGACCTTTTATGGGAGTCAATTCTGGGGAAACTTGAGAGCAGATTCTCAGTTCTGCTAGTGCCATTTGCGCTAGGTGGGTCCAGATCTTGCTTGACCATTTGGCTTCCCTCGGAAGCATCAGGGATGTCTCCTTTCTTTGATGACTCTCCTCTTCGTAACAAATACACTGATTGGCTTTCTGTTCTCCAGTGGTCTCATTAATCTCCCTGATCAGGAGGAGGTTATGTGGCTCAGAGTTTCAAAGGTCTTTAGAGAAGTCCCCTGTTCCCTGGATTCAGACTGACTCATAGGGCAAAAGCCAAATATTGGTTTTCTTGGTTCTTTTCATTTAACTTTAATTTTAAATCCTAATCTTAAACATCCAGCAAATAAATTTTAACAGCCTTATATTAAGAGTACTGGGCTTTAATGTCTATAACTATATAATTATCTTTTTATTAATTGGGATCTGTATTATTCCGTCTGTATTGTAAGTAATGACTTATTATATTGAATAAACCCATGTTGTGTTCTTAAAGCAACACGTTTGTAAAACAGTAACAGAGAATCTTTAGATCACTTATAAGAAAATTTCAAAATAAAATTAACAAAAGTAAAAATACTTAGCTTGTGTAACAGCTACCCTGAATTTTTTGGCTGAGTTATACATTATATCCCCTGTTTGAGATCCTATGAATATTGACCTTAAAAAAAACCAACTTTTTAACATAACTTTAAAGAAATATTATCTAACCTACTGGTTTCGTAGTCATTCTCACATGTAGTAAGATGGGACACAGAGCCTTATCTCAGCTAAGGCAGGGCTCTTTATAAATCTTAAGTATTTTAGTTCTAAAGCTAATCCTTATTTTTAAATATCATTTGACAAAGTTTACATAAATTGTTTGAGGTCACATGAACATTAGCTAACACCATATGATATCACATTTAAAACATTAATTAAAGAAAGGCTGAAAGTTTTTAACCTTTACATCGATTAGGCTCTCATTAACTAAAAAATAAATTTAAATTGTTCCCCAATGTAAAAAGTAACATAAAAGTTTACATATCTTATTGATAACAGGTAAATAAATCCCCAATATATTTTTTACCATACAACTTCAGAGCACCAGCTTGATATAATGCTCTTTTAAAGTTTCTACCTTACAGACTTGCATACCTATAAGATATGAAAACATTGATAGCATCACAATTACATTGATGTTTCTACATTAACCAAGTTTAGCTTTTAAAGCAATGGCAGTACAGTGCTCTAAAATAACAGTTCTTATTTAATCAGTTGTTTAATTTTTATGGTTGCTTGCTCTGGAGAAAATAAAACTTAATAAACACAACGTTATGGGTAAACTTATGTTTTAAGAAATTTTTGTCTCATTAACACATGACTTATTTTTATATTCTTCTACAGACTTTAATAAGAACTTATTCAGACCTTAGTAAATCAATCAGATATCTAAGAAAAGTACTCATGAATGAGCAATCCCATATCAAATTTACTTTACTTATTTATCAAAATATTAGAGAAATGTATTGACAGTGTAAACCATTTTTATGTTGAAGGAAAGGTCCTAGAACCAAGGCATATTAGACATTTTGTAGATATTAATATTTTATTAGATTTTTGAACACCTAAAAAAATTGTAAGCTTAAATTTAAAGACATTGATTTTTATCTGTTTATCCAATTTAAATTAAAACATTTAAATCACGTGAATTAAAGATCTTTGGATCTCCTATTTAAATTTGTTTTAATGAGCGCTTTTTTATGAGCGCTCCTTGTATATGTTAATTTGTGTATCATATATATGATATACGGACATATGTATATGTGGACATACAACACATAACAAAAGTGTGCACACATAAAAATAGTAAAGGCCTTGTAGCTTTTCTCAGGTGAAATCTCCATTGCAATGTTTCAAAAAGTCTACAGTTGGTCAAAGATAGAACTGATCTGAAAAATATTAACCTAGGTCTGTATGCTCAAAATCATGAGCTTAAAAAAAAAAAGTATCTAAGGAAAAAAAAAGAGTCCTAGAAAAAGTGACTGGCTAGTAATTAGTAAATACCATACAATTTACCTTTTTTTTCCCTTAGGCCTCAAATCAGTCTCCTACTAAGCTTTCAGGCTTCTTTCATTTACATTTCAATATAAATCATGGCTGAGGTCTGGAAGGAGCAGGAAAAACTGCTATTCTGAGCAGACACCTCAGGCCAAGGCATTTTAACCATAATTTTGAGGTTCGGATGTTGAAAATTATGATACAAATTTAAGATACAATTCACAAAATTTTATATCTTTACATCTTGTTTTGTCAACAGATACCATTCTATGATTTACTATCCTTGTCCAAATTAATGCAGTGGTACACACAGTGACATTTTCCGAGGCTATCCAATTCAAAATTGGTGAAAAAAAGACTGTATGATTGGGAATTTACTTGTCAACTTGGAAGTAGAGTTCTTCAGTTTTCCATACTAAGTATTTAAGTTCTCTGGCATGAATTATCTGAAATCATAAACTAAACAATTACCTAAACCCGACTTTTAACTGCAAGATTCTGCAATGCTTCAAAAACCCATTCAGATACCAGATTGTTAAAATAAAACATCATCATTTAGACACACATTCAGCTAAGATCATTCCCAAGAAACAATTTATAATATCAACACATTATTGCACATGTCTTAAAGGGCCAGATACAAAGACACAAGACAGACAGAAAGGAGGTTCAGACTATGGCTGTCAGAGAGAACCGTTTAAACCAGAGCAGATAAGAGAAAAATCTCCTACACCAGTGTGCACCATAGATATCCACAGGGGGGGACCACATGTTTTAACAGAGGGGAAACCTGAAATGTAAAATAAAGTGTCTCCATGGTGACTTCACTGCATTTAGTGTCCCCTTTTTCTTTTTCTCTTTTTTAACAAGACAGAGGTGGCATAATTCTTACAGTGCGGGGAGGAAGGAGGTAATTCCCTGAATCAACAGGGCTTTGGCAGCTGCTGGGAGTCCCTCAGTCCCTCCTTTTACTTACAGGATTAGCTCCTCTTGTTCAGTTCCACACCAAGCATGCTTCATCTCCTAATATTTCAGTAGACAGCTCTCACAAAGTTCCGGGGTGGAGGGCGGGTACCAAATTTGTAAATTAAAGTTCGATTCCTCAACTTGACGCCAATTAATACCAATTTAATAATGAGGACTGAGTTTTGAGAAAAAGAAAAAGGGAGGTTTATTGCTTTGCGAACAAAGGAGAAACACAGGGGACTCTGCCAAAGGTTGTGACTCTCTTGATCTGGAGTGACAAGGGGTTTTAAAAGAGTTTCACTTGTTAACCTCGGACATGCTCAGTTCTTAGGTCCCCACCAAGCATTGCCCTCTGCAATGGGTGTGCTCCAGGCAGCCAGCTAGGAGCTTCTATCATCCTGCTTAACAAAGGCGAGTAAAGTTCATCGCAGTTCCCTAAAACACAGTCCAAAGGGGTGTCAGGCTTACTCTCTTTATTACCTATTTTTACGTCCAAAATCCTTAAGTTTTTACCACTGAAATCACACAACAAAATGAACAAAAACAAACAAACAATCAAAAAAATAGAACACAAAACAAAACACAAAAAACAGAAACCATGCGCCTAAACAGAAAAACAGTGGAACAGTGCAACATCTTGCTATAGCTCCAGGGTAGGAGTGCATGCGTGCCCGTCGGCCCCTCTCTACAGTTCCAGAGGAATTGCCTACAGAACAGAACAGAGGACAGAACGATTCTGGTTACTCTCCTGGAAAGGAGTATATGTGAGCCTCCCCAGGCCACATCTCTGTCATCAGAAGAGATCTCCCTTAACCGGATATCAGATGTTATAAAAGCCCCACTTACCTATGGAGGACTCCTCCACCAGGTGCTTGCTAATAGTTTTAGTGCAGAGGTTCACTGCAGTGCTCCCCGGACTAAAGGCTCTCTTCCTAATATAGAGAAGATGGACCAAATCAGGCCTGTGTGGAGAGCTGTTTCTTGGTGCCTATGGTTGATATACCATTCTAATTTGTGAAAGTGCCACAGAAAGTAGGGTAAGCCTCCTTCTCATGGTACGCTTGAAAGCAACTGTTTGGAAAAAGTGGTTGCCAAGGCAGTGACCTCATTCAGTTCCTGAAGGATGCAACCTCACCTCACTTCCTTGGTAATGGAACTCTCTGAACTTGGGATGCAGGAAGCCAGGCACACAGAGTCAGTCCCAGTCCCAGTCCTAGTGGTCTCACTTGCTTCAATTTAACAAGGACAGAGTCAGTCTTTCTTGGTACCTACTGATGTGAGGATGGCCAAATGCCAGGAGTACTCTGAAGAGGGGCCTTTCCTAAAAAAGCAGGTAGTGGCTCACAGCTGGCTCCTGACCACTTCACAGAGTTGGATATGGAGACCAGATCTGAGACAGGATAGGCCATATCTGGGGAACATAGTATGGCCCAGCAATCAGAGGACACTCCGGATAGTGAGAGACCTATTTGGGGGAAGGAGGTGCCTTTTTGGGTGTGGATGTGTATTTGTGGTTTTGCCCCATGTTCTGAGAAGAGGTAGGAAAGTCGGTTTGTTTGGTTTGGAGTGAACTGTTTCTAGTAAGTTGTTTGACAAGGCGAGTGTTTCTATGTCTGTGTATCCCACTGTGTCCGTGGTTGTAGACATTAGAAAAAGAGAATGCATCAATGGATGTTTCCTGTCTACTAGAAAGTTTCCCAGCATTCATCCTGCCCAATTTATGAATGCACTAGGGCTTGCCATATCGATGGGCAACACCTGCTATCTTCCTAAGTTCCTGTTTTCTTCCTGAAATCTAGCCACTCTCCAAAATAGGCTCATGCTTTTGAGTCCACGATATGTACCACCTCCAAGCACTGTGACATGGACATGTACTGGATAGCTGAATGGATTGGCAAGCATCTCAGAAAACTCAGATATCGATGTGACCAGGAAAGTCTCAGTGGAGATCCCCTGCAATGGG
This sequence comes from Callospermophilus lateralis, assembly GCF_048772815.1. Taxonomy (NCBI): domain Eukaryota; kingdom Metazoa; phylum Chordata; class Mammalia; order Rodentia; family Sciuridae; genus Callospermophilus; species Callospermophilus lateralis. Next base: position 101,899 of record NW_027512990.1, on the reverse strand, counting down.
CCTTTTGATTGCCTATTTTTCTGTTGCCCTGAATGTCAGTAAGTTCTTTGCCTGAGGCCACGCCTTTGTGAATCCTGTAGAAAACAGTTTTCAAACGGAAATGAATGGGCACCACCTGTGGCTCTTTGCTTAATTGCTTTGTAAAGGGATGTGTCTGAATCAGCCTCTTGGTCCTGTGTGAGCCTGTGGCTTAGATTCTCAGCACCTGATGGATCTAAAGAACGATCCCATGTGTGCATCCAAATTCAAAATGGCCAAAAATCAGTCACTGTGGATGAAGTGCCTCACATTCTTCTGTAAGGTTTTTTACCTACATCAAGTGAGAATAGGGATCCTTTGAGTCAAATGAGTTCTTCAAAGCCCTGCAGATGCTAGCCCATAGGTTCTTGGGTTTTCTTATGAATCCAATTCAAATAAAGAATCTAAACCCCACAGTTAGTAGGCCTCAAATTGGAGAACAGAGCTGTATTAATGGCAGACCTGTTTGATAACTCCTGGTTCACAGGGAGGGTGTCCAGGCCACCCTGACTATTGGCAAATGAGGGGAAAGGGAGCTTATTTGGGACACTGTCTTGTGCTGCACCTCTCATGGAATCCTCTTGCCAGAAGTTATGGTGAGTGTCTATATGGAAGAAGATGAGTGCCATGTGGGAGTGTTTTGGTTTTAATTGTGGTCATTTGTGTGGCGGTTGGAAGAGATAATTGGGTCCACCTTGGCTTGAACTTCGGTGTGATTCCCCTTAGAGTCTGTGTTTTGGAATTGACCTCCGAGAAGGTATAAGGTCCTATGCCATTGTATATCCATATTTCTGGGACATCACTACAGAATGTAATTCAACGCTAAGTATACCAATCAAGGGCCCAATGAACTTCTGGGCTTCAAATCTTACCTAGATTTCTGTTTTCATACTTATATTGAAAGGTTAATAAAATAGGTACTTGTCACTTCTTGATTTTCTGTATGCTTAACAAAACACTGTTGAAATCTTGAGAACTGTTTGCTATTCTTGTTCCCAGAATGTGCTGTCCCCAACTGCCAAACTGCAGAATGTACTCGGTCAACCAGTTGCACGCAAACCGCCCACTCGCACTTACCCATCAATAAACTTTCCTTCCTGCCCTCTCCAAGGAAAATATATAAGCACTTCTTAAGCTGTTCTCAGGGCTCTCTGCTCTATTCAAGTGAGCTCTGAGCCCTTGCATGCCGGACTCCCAATAAAGCCTTTGCTGTTGCATGAGACAGTCTCTTGGTGGTCTCTTCCACCCACCCTCACCCGATCTTTACATCTGGTGGCCCCAGTGAGATCCGGCAGCCACAGATGAAAGACCCCCAACGGGCTCCTCTGGGGATAAATAAGGCCCCTCTTTCTGGTTTCAGGATTCAGGTTAGGGTTTCACAAAATGGCTATTGGTAAAGAGCGTGAGCTCTCTCCCATGGTGACTGACACACATGTAACAGAGCCACAGGCCATGTCCCTGGGGGATGAACTCATGAAATCGAGGAACAATAATCTCCTTTATTCAGTGATATTTTGTTTCGGATTCTGTATTGCCAGCCCATCATGTTTTGCCGGCTACTCAGTCATGGTCTCAGTATTGGACGTCCATTGCCTGTCTTTATTGTCTTGTCTTGTCTGTGTCTTGTGTCATTGCTTTTATTGTCTGTGTATATTTCATTATGGGACAGAGCACTTCAATGCCTCTGTTCATGACCCTTGATCACTAGACCAAAGTCTGCTTAAGGGCTCAGAATCTTTCTTTTTCAGTAAAACGCCGCATCTTGCAGATTCTGTGTCTCAGAATGACCCAACTTTGTAGTCAGATGTCCCCTAGAAGGATCTTTCTACTTCGCACTAATTTGAAAAGTTCGAGATATTGTCTTTTAGCCGGGGCCACGTAGACGTCCAGATCAACAGCCATATATCTTAACTTGTCAGGACCTCTGCAAATCTCCTCCTCCAAGGGTGAAGCCTTTCCTTGTCCCTGCACGGACTCCTACTCCTTCCCCCATGATTCTATCTCTTTAACTCTCTGCTCCTCCTCCTGCACCCTCTGTTCTCCCTGAGTCTCAAGACTCTACTGGACTCTCCTCCCCCTCCTTATCCTCTGCCTTCATCCCCCAACTGCCAACACCCTCTAAGTGATTCCCCTGCTGCTGACTCAGCCTCTCCACCATTCAAAGAAGCTAGGATGGCCCAGCGCCATCCAGATGACAGTCCCGTGGCACACAGAGCCCCTCCTTCCCTGGAGGAAGCTGGCCCGGCTAAAAGAACTCAGAGAACTCGCCAACGTTTTTACACCTGCCTACTTGGGATAACTGCCAACAACTCCTAGGGACTTTCTTTATGACAGAGGAATAAGAGAAAAACCTCCAAGAAGCTAAAAAAAAAAATATCCTCGGACCTGATTGGCGACCAACACAACTTCCCAACATAATCAAAGCCAGCTTACCCTTAAACCAACCCACCTGGAACCCCAACACCTTTGAAGATAAAGAGCATCTGTCCAATTATTGCCTGGCTCTAATAGAAGGTCTCCAAGGGGCTGCTAGGTGACCAACTAATTTGGCCATGGTAAGAGAAATTATTCAAAGGCCTGATGAATCTCCCTCTTTGTTTCTAGAAAGAATTATGGAGGCATATAAAAGATATACTCCTTTCGATCCTCAGGCAGCGGATCAAAATTCATCTGTAACAATGGCCTTAATTGGGCAAGCTGCCATGGATATTAAAAAAATTTAAAAGAGAGATTTAGTCAGAGAAGCTTGAAAGTATACTATAAGAGAGAAACAGGGTGAAAGAAAGGGAGCAAAGGAAGGATGAGAGAAGCAAAAGACAGACTAAGGGATTGACCAAGATCCTTGTCACAACAAGAAAGAGGCCAGAAATTAAGACGTAAGGTGACAGTAAGGGTTACCTGGGGCCATGCCAGAGACCACCCCTGGCCTCAGATCAATGTGCCTACTGTAAAAAAAAAAAGGACACTGGGCCAAAAAGTGCCCTATAAAGAGACAGCCACGCCAGCCAGCCATTGTGACTCTGGTGCATGACTAAGAAAGTTGGGGCTCAGTTCACTTCCGCTAGCTCAGGGTAACTTTTGAAGTGTAGCGGACCCCAGTAAACTTTGAAATGAATACAGGAGCAGTATACGAAGCCCTTAAGGCCCCATTGGGCCCTCTATCAAATAAAAGGTCTGTAGTTCAAAGGGCTAATGGCAGTAAATATCGGGCTTAGACTACTAAGAGGACCATGGACCTAGGTAAAGGAAAAATCCATCACTCCTTCCTAGTAATCCAGGAATGCCTGGACCCATTGATGGGCAGAGATCTGCTCACCAAGCTCTTGGCCTAAATAACTTTTAACCCTGAATGCTACCAAATGAAATTTCTAAATCCTTTAGTATAAACTCCTATAGTCACGGCTTTAACTAAATTAGTAGAAGATGAACATCCACTCTTCACACCCCCCAAGACTGATCAAACAGGCAAGCTACGCCAGAAATGGATAACAGATTACGCAGATGCCTGGGCAAAAACTGCAGGGTTAGGCCTGGCCGTGAAACAACCTCCAATAACAGTGGAGTTAAAAACCTCAGCCTCCCCAATTAATGTCAAATAATATCCTCTAAGCAAAAAAAGCTAAAGATGAGATAAGGCCCCATATTCAGAAATATCTGACCTTAGGCGTCCTAAGGCCCTGTCAATTGGCCATGAACACTCCCCTGCTACTAGAAAAAAAAGCCAGGAACCGGGACAATCGCCCTGTTAAATACCTAAGAGAGATCAACAACAGAGTGCAGGACATTCACCCCACGGTACCTAATCCGTACAATCTGCTTAGCACTCTGAACCCTGAGCGGAAATGGTATACTGTTCTGGACTTAAAAGATGCTTTCTTTTGCTTGCCTCTGCATAAAGATAGTCAGTTGCTGTTTGCTTTCGGGTGGGTAGACCCAGAAACCTGAACGTCTGGTCAACTAACTTGGACTAGACTCCCACTGGGGTTCAAAAACTCCCCCACTCTCTTTGATGAAGCCCTCCACAGAGATCTCAGCAATTTCAGAACTACGCACCCCAAAGTCACCCAGCTTCAATACGTGAATGACCTGCTACTGGCAGCCAACACCAAGGAGAACTGTGAGTCTGGGACCCAAGCACTATTATATGAGCTTGCTCAACTCGGGTATAGAGTTTCGGCCAAAAAGGCCCAAATTTGCTGGCATGAAGTAATCTTCCTGGGCTGTTTCCTTAGGGGCAGTAAACGATGGCTCACTGAGCCCAGAAAACAAACCATTGCCTAGATACCACCCCCATCTAACAGGAGACAACTCAGAGAGTTTCTTGGGACTGCTGGCTTTTGCAGGTTATGGATACCTGGGTTTGCGTTTTTAGCTGCTCCTTTATACCCGGTGTTAGAGGGAGATTCCCAATTCCAATGGACCCCTGATCACCAGGAAGTTTTTTATAATATCTATGGACACTGACACTGAACACCTCAACTTCACTGAGCTCAGGCTGCAATTACAGAAAGCCCTACACTACGTTAAAAATGTACACCAACTCACTCACCTTGGTTCAATGAAACTGCAGGCATTCCTGTAGGATTAAGAACAGAGTTTTCCACTAACCGACTCACAGCGAAAGAAAATAACTGAACGGGTAACAAAAGCCTGTCGAGTCCGTCAATTGGTTAATGCTTACCCTTCCAGTTTCCTAGAGGAAAGCACCTATGAGGAACCAGAAAACGACAATTTTGGGAAGTGGACAATAGTGAAATTAAGCCAGCAAGGTATGGACTTAAATACCTCCTAGTCTTTGTAGATACATTTTCAGGATGGACTGAAGCCTTCCACACATACACACACACACAAAAAAAAAAAAAAAAAAAAAAAAAAAAACTGCACAAATGATTTTCAAGAAGATTCTGAAAGATATTTTTCCAAGATACGGTCTGCCTAAGGTAATAGGGTCTGATAATGGACTGGTGTTCATGGCCCAGGTAAGTCAGGTGTTAACTGGGACCCTGTGGATTAATTTTAAGTTACATTATGCTTATATACACCAGAGCTCAGGACAGGTAGAAAAAATAAATAGAACCATTAAAGAGACCTTCACAAAATTAAGCTTAGAGCCCGGCATAAAAGATTGGATTATGCTCCTGCCTTATGCACTGTTTCATGCGAGAAATATTCCCTCTCTTTCTTTGTGTAACCTCACCCCCTATGAAATTCTCTATGATTCCCATCATCCAGTAAGGGACCTAATCCCAACTCTAAGGCCTAACGATCACTTCCACACCCCCTTGCTTGACATACTTAAAGTCATTGAAAGAACTCAGCGATAACTGTGGAAACAGCTGGCCACTGCCTACCAACCTTGGGAGGAGGGGACTCTAAATCAATATCAAGTAAGAGACTTCGTCTACATAAGACAACATCAGGTGTCATCCCTGGAACCCCACTGGAAAGGAACATACCAGGTGCTACTTATAAAACCTAAAGCGTTAAAGTAGACGGAATCACTTTTTGGATCCATGCCTCTCATCTCAAGCCTTCGCTGTGTCCAGACTCTTGTTGGAAACTGGAAAAGTGTGGTAACCATTTCAAATTGCGTATTCGCTATGTGGATAAGACTATAGACTCTCCCCTTGGCCACCAGTAGTTCTAACCCTCATCACCCCGTTCAGCAGCAATGGCTGATCACAAATCCTACTAGACAAGAAGTATAGTCTATCTCGCATACAGGCCCCTTAGAGACCTGGTGGCCATCTCTCCACCCAGACATTTGTCAGGTCGGTATAGGTCTTTCCTATTGAGATATCCCTGATGAAGAGGATCCCACTAAAATCCCATTAAATCTCTTCTGTACCATAGATAATGGAAACAAACATTATGGATGCAGGGACACGCGAGACAGATTCAGGTTGGCTAGCCTAGATTACTATGTTTGCCTGGCGGACTATCAAAGCCACAAACAGCCACGGCTGTGTGGGGGAGAAGCCGACTTCTTGTGTAAGTCAAGGGAATGTGAGCATACAGGGGCTGCCTGGTGGAACCCAAACTCCTCATCAAATTCAGTACACAGCATTGGCCATATTACCAATTAGACAACCAAATACTATGGCCCCCAGAGGGTTCTCTAGATCCTCAAATTCTGAGTGACATTTTTAACTTCGGCAAGTTCTCAAAAGGGGGAAATTTCCCTATGTGGAATCCTTTTTCCTCTGTTAAGAAGAAGAAGGATTATCAGGAAAAAAGTTTCAGCAAAAGGCTGTTACTGAATACTTTTCGTTTCCGGAGTGTGTGTGAATAGGCGCCTCGGCTGCCACATGCTCAAGCCAGTCACTGTGCAGCAAGGGCTTTTCAAGCAGTGGCAGCCGGCAATTCCCCGCCCCCAGCCTGGGGAGCGGGGCCCCGTGGCAGTTTGAGTCCTGGACACTCCCCAGGGCCATCTGTGGCTGCCCAGGATGCTACAGCCAGCCATAGATGCTACTGGCCCCCTGATGTTTGGTCATTTTCAATGCCAATAACTAAGCTACAATGGTTCTCCCACACCCGGAAGATAATAAATAATAAGCACTATTAAGGCTTTTTTCAAATGTAAAAAACCTTGAGATAATGTACTAAATTTTTCAGAAGGTTGTTTTCTTAGCACCTGGTGGAATACTATAGGATTTTCTTTAGCCAGTGGTAGGAGTTCCTGCCTTCATCCCAGTGCCGGTGAGGACAAGGGTGGAAGAATTTCCAGTGTTGCTGAAAACCGGAGGAGACTTCGGCTGAGAAACGGAGGAGACTTTGGATCAAGCTAGCTGCCTTCAGAACTTTCCTGGGCTGTGATTTAAGCTAGCTGCCTGCAGAATTTACATGGACTGTGATTTAAGCTAGCTGCCTGCAGAACTTACCAGGACTGTGATTTAAGCTAGCTGCCTGCAGAACATACCTGGACTGTGGTTTACCTGAACTGTGAGTTAATCTATTGAGACACTGCTTTACCTGGACTGAGACAACAAACTGTAATCTATAACAAATTTTAACTCGGTGTCTTTGCTAACAGTGTCATTGCTGGTATTATTTCTCCAAGTGCTTCATCAATTGGCTGGTATTGTGACATTTTGTATCCTCCCTTTCTGTTTGTAGCAGGTTATTTATGGTGTTTCTGTAAAAACCACTGTGGTCTTTATTTAAATTAAATAAAAGGGGGAAATGTTAGAGTCTGTAAACATGTCAAAATAACACCTGGCAGTTTGCCATGGGAATGTTAGAGTGTGTAAACAAGTCTGGATGATGCCTGGCAAAATGCCAGAGGGAGTGGTTTGAGATGTAACAAAAGCGAGCCATTAGGTGTGGAGATTCCTGATTGGTTGACTGCAGTATCTAGTTTATGTTAATTAGATAAGCTGGGTGGAATGTATAAATACCTCTATTGTCCTACAATAAATGGCTTCCACTCCTGCTATATCAACATACACATGTTATTCATAACCCCCACCCCCCCGGTTATTTTGCTCCAACCGGACCGCGGCAGTATCTGCCAAGTCAGAAACCTCTCAAGTATGAACATGTGATACCAGGTAGGATTCTATATGTGCATATAAAAATACATGTGCTGAATAGGCTACACAAAAAGGGAGAGAGGAATTCACATATTTGTTAATTTTAAAAACACATGGAGAACTATTTTAATTAAAAATTGACTAGATTTATAACTCCTACCCTATATAATGCAAAAGGCAAGTCCAACTATACAACATGACTCCTCTGAACTGCTTGTATTTCTATTTTGTTTGGGTTATTAATCTCCATCATATTAGGATTAGTAGTCAGAGTCTAGTAGGGTATGGGTTAGTGTCCAAAATAAGCTCCCTTGCCCCTCATTTGCCTAAAGTCATGGTGGCCTGGACACCCTGCATGTGAACCAGGAGTGATAAAATAGGACTGCAGTTAATACGGCTCTGCTTCTCCAATTTGAGGCCTACTGACTGTCAGGTAACTATTCTTTATGTGATTTGGAGTCATGAGAAAACACAACCACTTCTTCAGGGCATTGAAGAATTCATTTGAACCAAAGGATTCCTATTCTCACTTGATGTAGGTCAGAAACCTAACAAAGGAACGCAAGAGACTTCATTCACCATAACAGATCTTTTTGCCATTTTGGTTATGGATGCACACATGGGATCTTTCTTTAGATCCATGAGGTGCTGAGAATCTAAGCCACAACCGCACACAGGGCCAAGAGGCTGATTCAGACACATCCCTTTCCAAAGAAATTAAGCAAAGAGCCACAGGTGATGCCCTTTCATTTCCATTTGAAAACTGTTTTCTTCAGGCTTAACAAAGGGGTGGGCTGAGGGAAAGAACTTCCTGACATTCAGGGCAACAGAAATATAGGTAAGAGAATGGCCAAAGCAGGATTTCTCCACTGAGACTTTCCTGGTCACACTGATATCTGAGTTTTCTGTGATTCTCCCATTCCATTCAGCTGTCCAGTACATGGCCATGGCACAGAGGTTGGAGGTGGTATATATCTTGGACACAAAACCATGAGCCTATTCTGGAGAGTGGCCAGAATTCAGGAAGAAAACAGGAACTTAGGAAGATAGTAGGTGTTCCCCATCCATAAGACACACCGCAGTCCATCCATCAGTTGAGCAGGATGAATGCTGGGAAGCTTTCTACTAGACAGGATACATCCATTGGTGCATTCTGTTTTTTAATGTCCAAAACCACGTACACAGTGGGATACACCGAACTAGAATCACTCACCTTGTCAAACGATTTACTAGAAACAGTCCATTCCAAACCAAACAAACCACCTTTCCTACCTATTTTCAGAACATGAGACAAAACCACAAACTCACACCCACACCCACAAAGGCATCTCCTTCCCACAAGTAAGTCTCTGACTCTCCAGTGTGTCCTCTGTCTGTTGAGCCAAACTATGTTCCCCGAAATGGCCAGTCCTGTCTCAGTTCTGTTTGCCTTGGCCAACTCTGTGAAGTTGTCAGGATCCAGTGGTGAGCCACTACCTGCTTTCTCAGGAAAGACCCTCTTCATATCTGTCCTGGCATTTGGCCATTCTCTCAGCAGTAGGTACCAAGAAAGACTGACTCTGTCCTTGGTAAATCCAAACAACTGAGCCCAGTGGGAGTGGGACTGGGACTGGCTCTGGGTGTCTGGCATCTTGGATCCCAATTTCAGAGAGTTCCAATACCAAGGAAGTGAGGTAGGACACTTCCTTCAAGAACTGAATGAGGTCACTCCCTTGGCAACCACTTTGTCCTAACAGTTGCTTCCAAGGGTCCCATGAGATAGAGGCTGCCCCTACTTCCTGTGACACTTTCGCAAGTTAGAATGGTATATCAACCATAGGCACCCAGGAACATCTCTCAACAAAGGCCTGGTTTGGTCCACCTTCTCTACATTTAGAATAGAGAGACTGATTCAGACACGACCCTTCATCCTGACCAGGTGGTTTGCCATGCAAGGTGACTTTTGCTCTCTCAACTCCTTCATAGCTGCCTACATCTTCTCCAGGTATCATTTCTGCATGGACCTTTGAGGTTCTCAGCAGGTTTAAGATGACCTACATTCCTGTATTGTAAAAACAACTCTGTCCCTGCTCTTCTGTAAACTTAGATTGAGGGAAGAGTGTATGGTTAGGGTTAATAAAAGTTTCGATTTGGGTTAAGAATCATTCTGCAGGATGAATAATTGTATTGGGAACCTGTAATATTTACAAGAATGTAAGAGTGAAATATTAGAATGAAAACAGAAATCTAGGTAAGATTTGAAGCCCAGAAGGGTATTGGGCCCTTGATTGGGATACTTAGCTTTGAATTATGTTCTGCAGAGATGTCTCAGATAAATCGATGTACAATGGCATAGGACCTTGTACCTTGGATGATGGAATGTCGAAGAGAACTTCTAGTCAAAAAGGGATACTCGGTATTATTTGAAAGATAGTCAGTAGGTTTAGAAAGCAGAGAGAGTGTAGGATTTAAACCAAAAGTTCTTTAGCAATAGGGTTTCGGGTAGAGAGTGAATGAAAATGTGAGCACATGTGAAGAGTCAGTCACAATGATAAACTGTGGAAAATATGTAGGAAAGCAGATATTAATAGAGACATTAGTAAATCAGGCAAATGATAAAGTGATTGATAGGATTAGACATTTTCAACAGGCTTGAGGTAAAATATATAATCTTAGGAAGAAACAAATATGTAGTGACCAATAGGATTCACATTTGAGAGCGTTAGGCAACCTGGACATGGATGTTTTTAGTAATGCATACTCACTTTCCATTAAGGCTTTGGTAAAATCATAAGTGTGAACTTTGCTTTTTGTGTCCAGAAAATTACTGTGATAAAATGTATATGTAGATCAGATGACATAAGTATTTATTCCACCGTTTCTGGGAGCAATATTTTGAAGATATATAAATTAGTACTGGCGTTACAAATGGGTGTACCCTGTGTCTAGGAATATAGAGATAATGCATGAATAGACAAAACTTTGATTAAACAATGTAACAAGTTCTAAATTTAAATAATGGATTGAATTGATATCTGAAAATATACAGGAAATCTTATATTGATATGCAATCATTCAATCCAACCAGGTATCCATCTTATTTTAATATTAGGCTTATGGATTATCATAAAGAGTGTGTGAATTTTGTTTCAAAGGTGATTATGGATTTCAGAAATAATGAGTTTGGAAAGAAGTCTCATGAAGAGACCAGACAAGAAACCTGGAGGAATACAAGAGTTTTGAATAAGGAAGTTATTGAAAGCGAAACAAATGCCTATAAATTTGTGAACTTGTTAATGAAATATATATCCTATGATGTGCATAAACTGAAGAAATAATAATGTACAAGTTTTGTTAAAAAATGAACGTCAAAATACACATCATGTCCCATAGGAATCTACAAGCATTGATGTTAAACTGGGACAGTTACTGTAGAAATATTTGGATTTGTATGCACCATTCACTGAAGTTTGTTTTTAGTACTAGGAAACAAATATGTATTTCAGGTGGATGAATATTTTTGAAAATAATCTTGTGAAAAGTTGATTATAAATCCACATACATGTACATGAATGAATTTAGGGAGTATATAATAAGACCCATATGTTTCATATTTTCAAAAATCTGGAGAGTGTATATCTATCTATCTATCTATCTATCTATCTATACACACACACACACACACTCAAACAGACATTAAAATGTAGCAATATATATATATATATATAATCCACAGATCCAAAAATATTAATTTTACTAAACGTGGATTTATGTATAATGTTGTTCAACTAGGAAGTCACCCATAGTTTGAATTTTCACTTCCAACAGCATTCAGAGGAGTGATCTCTTCTGACAATTTGTATCTGCTAAGTCAGCAACCTCTCAAGAATGTACATGTGATACCAGGTAGGATTCTAAATGTGCATATAAAAATACATGTTCTGAATAGGCTACAGAGAAAGGGAGAGAGGAATTCACATGGTTGTGAACTTTAAAAACACATGGAGAACTGTTTCAATTAAAAATTGACTAAATTTATAACTCCTACCCTATATAATGCAAAAGGCAAGTACAACTATACAACATGAATCCTCAAAACTTCTTGTATTTCTATTCTGTTGGGGTTATTATTCTCCATCATGTTAGGATTACTAGTCAGAGTCTAGTAGGGTATGGGTTAGTGTCCAAAATAAGCTCCCTTGCCGCTCATTTGCCTAAAGTCATGGTGGCCTGGACACCCTGCATGTGAACCAGGAGTGATAAAATAAGACCGCAGTTAATACTGATCTGCTTCTCCAATTTGAGGCCTACTGACTGTCAGGTATAGATTCTTTATGTGAATTGGAGTCATAAGAAAACCCAAGCACTTCTTCAGGGCTTTCAAAAATTTATTTGAACCAAAGGATCCCTATTCTCACTTGATGTAGTTCAGGAACCTAACAAAGAAAGGCAAGAGACTTCATCCATCATAACTGATCTTTTTGAAATTTTGGTTTTGGATGCACACATCGGATCTTTCTTTAGATCCATCAGGGGCTGAGAATCTAAGCCACAACCGCACACAGGGCCAAAGGGTGATTCAGACACATCCCTTTGCAAAGAAATTAAGCAAAGAGCCACAGGTGATGCCCATTCCTTTTCATTTGAAAACTCCTTTTTTCAGGCTTCACATGAGGGTGGCCTGAGGCAAAGAACTTCCTGACATTCAGGGAAACAGATACATAGTAAGAGAATGGCCCATAGCAGGGTTTCTCCACTGAGACTTTCCTGGTCACACTGATATCTGAGTTTTCTGAGATTCTCCCATTCCCTTCAGCTGTCCAGTACATCGCCATTTAACAGAGCTTGAGGTGGTACATATCTTAAACACAAAACTATGTGCCTATTCGGGAGAGTGGCCAGAATTCAGGAAGAAAACAGGAACTTAGGCAGATAGTAGGTGTTGCCCATCCCTAAGGCAAGTGACAGTCCATTCATCAATTGGGCAGGATGAATGCTGCGAAGTTTTCTACTAGACAGAACACATCAACTGATGCATTCTCTTTTCTAATGTCGACAACCACGGACACAGTGGGATACACAGACATAGAAAGACTCGCCTTGTCAAACGACTTACTAGAAACTGTTCACTACAATCCAATCAAACCGCCTTTCTTTCGTATTCTCAGAACATGAGACAAAATCACAAACCCACACCCACACCCGCAAAGGCACCTCCTTCCCCCAAGTAGGTCTGTCATATCCAGAGTGTCCTCTGACTGGTGGGCCATACTATGTTCTCCCAAAATGGCCTGTCCTGTCTCAGATCTGCTCTACTTTGCCAACTCTGTGAAGTAGTCAGGAGCCAGCGGTGATCCACTACCTGCTTTATCAGGATAGGACCCTCTTCAGAGGTTTCCTGGCATTTGGCCATCCTCAAATCAGTAGGTACCAAGAAATATTGACTCTGTCCTTCGTAAATCCAAACAAGTTAGACCACTGGGACTTGGACGCGTTATGGCTCTGGGTGCCTGGCTTCCTGGATCCCAAGTTCAGAGACTTCCATCACCAAGGAAGTGAGGTGAAGTCACTTCCTTGAGGAACTGAATGAGGTCACTGCCTTGGAAACCACGTTGTCCTAACATTTGCCTCCAAGGTTCCCATGAGATGGAGGATTCCCCTACATCCTGTGACACTTTCACAAGTTCGAATCGTATATCAAACATAGGGACCAGGGAACAGCTCTCCACACAGGCATGGTTTGGTCTATCTTCTCTGTATTAAGAAGAATGAGGCTGATTCAGACACATTCCTTAATTCTACCAGGTTGTTTGCCATTGAGATGACTTTTGCTCTCTCAGGTCCTTCATCGCTGCCTACATCTTCTCCAGGGATCATTTCTGCATGTACCTTTGAGTTTCTCAGCAGGTGGAAGATCCCATGCATTCCTGTATTGTAAGACCAACACTGTCACTGCTCTTCTGTAAAGTTAGATTGAGGGAACAGTGTATGGTTAGGGTTAATAACATTTTCATTTTCGGTTAGGAACCATTCTGCTGGATGAATAATGTTATTGGAACCTGTGATATTTATTAGAATACAGACGTGAAATATATGTACATAAACAGAAATCTAAGTAAGATTTGAAGCCCAGAAATCATTGGGCCCTTGATTGGGATACCTATCGTTGAATTACATTCTGCAAAAATGTCTCAGAGAAATCGATATACAATGGCATAAGACCTTGTAACTGGATGATTGAATGTAGAAGAGAACCTCCAGTCAAAAAGTGATAGTCGGTAGGATTAGGAAGATAGTAGGTAGGTTTTAAGAAGAAGAGTGAATATAGGATTTGGACCAAAAGTTCTTTAGCAATAGGATTTCGATTAGAGTGTGAATGTAAGTTTCAGAACATGTGAAGATTTAGTCACAATGATGAACTGTGGAAAAGCAGATACCAATAGAGACATTACAAAAACAGGCAAAGTATAAAGTGAGTGAGAGGATTAGACATTTTCAACAGGGTTGAGTTTGAATATATAATCTTTGGAAGAAACTAATTTGTAGTTACCAATAGGATTTTCATTTGAGAGCATTAGGCAACCTGGACATGGATGTTTTTAGTAATCCATGTTCACTTTTCATTTAGCTTTGATACAATCATAAGTGTGACCTTTGCTTTTTGTGTCCAGAATATTTCAGTGATAAAATGCATATGTAGATCAGGTGACATGGGTATTTCTTCCAACATTTCTGGGAGCAATATTTTGAAGACGTATAAATTAGTGTTGGGGGTACAAAGAGGTGTACCCTGTATCTATGAATATAGAGATAATGCATGAAAATACCACATTGTGAATAAATAATATAACTGGTTCCACTTTAAATAATGGATTGAATTGATATCTGAAACTAAGTAAGAAATCTTATATTGATATACAATCATTCATTCCAACCAGTTGTACATCTAATGGTAATATTAGGGTTATGGTTTATTATGAGGGGTGTGTGAGTTTTGCTTCAAATGTGATAATGGAAATCGAAAATAATGTGTTTGGAAAGAAGTTTCAAGAAAAGACCAGTCAGAAACGGAGGAATACATGTTTTCTGAAGCAGGAAGTGACTGAAAGTGAAATAAATGCCTATAAATTTGTGAACGTGTGGATGAAATATATATCCTATAATGTGCATAAACTCAAGAAATAGAAATGTACCAGTGTTGAATAAAAATAAACTTCAAAGTACATATCACGTCCCATAGGAATCTACTTGCATTGATGTTAAACTGGGTCAGTTACTGTAGAAATATTAGGATTTTTTTTTTTTTTTGGTGTTATACTACAATTTATTTTAGCACTAGAATGCCACAGAATGTAGAGGAAAGAGCAATGGATTTTTATTTATAGCACTAATAATCTAACATTTAATGACTCTTTTGGGGAGTCTAGAAATTACATAAGGATATGTAACATATATTTTATTATTTAACATTCATAAATGCTTGGGATTTTAGTAATATTTCTAGTTTTTTATTTTTTATTTTTTAAGTTGTTGATGGATTTTCATTTTGTTTATTTGTTTATGTGGTGCTGAGAATAGAACCCAGTTCCTCACACATACTAGGCAAACATGTTAACACTGAATCACAAACCCAGCCGCTCCACTTTTGTCTTAACATCGAACACGCCTCTCCCTCTTCTTTACTCACTTTCTTCCTCATTTTTCCCCTTCTCTCTCTTCCTTCCTTTTTCGTTTTTCCTCCATATCTATTTTTCTCTCATGGCATTACAAACAGTTGTATGCTATGAAATTTAAATTTGAGACTGTTTTTTATAGTCACTATTTTTTTAAAAAAAATTTAATAATTATAATCACCTGATAGATATATTACAATACATTTATTATACATATGTGTCTATATTCATGCATATGCATTACATATATTATGTATATATATATATATATATATATATATATATATATATATATATATATATATACATATATATTTAAAAGTACTTTGATTAGCCTGTTAGAAATAATATACACCAAGACTTTCTTAATTCTGAAGTCTTCCAGAATTAACATCTTACAATGAAAATCAAATAAACATATTTAAGAAAAAAGGTATCATTCTTTATTATCAATATTGATAATTTAATGTTTTTTATCACGTTACGCTGTAATATGGCATATTATATCTTATGAATTAGAGAAATTTTTTTGAACAACCTATTATTTAAGGACCATATGCACTGACATTTTAAATGGCTTTCTTATGATTTCAATTTCTATCAATTATGTATTAATTGCCAAATACTTATTTTAGTACTTTTCATATTCATAATTGATATAAAGTGAATTGTTTAATTTTTCTGGTAATTAGTTACTTATTACAGTAGGGACATTATTAATAGTTCTAAATTTTTATAAGTAAATGGTACAAAGATATTTTCATGCAAAATTAAGAATAATTGCATGCTCTAAATGTTTGATTGTTGATACATATAATACAGAGCTTTTGATGAGTCTCTTCCCAATAAAACATAAAATGCAAAGATATCGTTGGGTATGTATGTCCAAATAAAGATAATGAAAAATACACATTATCAGCTAGAAACTATTAAATAAAAGATGAAAAGAACAATCCAACACATTGTACCAACTTATCAGATGAGGCAGTATTCTGAAAGAATAGCCTAAGACTAGACCTGGTCCATGACAAAATATTTACCAAAAAATGAAATATGAAAAATATAGGAAATGCTATGAATTTTTCATGAATGTAGGTGGATTATCCTTTAATCTCAATTAAGTGTATTTTCAAAAGCCAGTTTTCTGGTAAAATAAGTTTGCGAAAGTTACAACTACACAAAACAAAGTTTCTGCTTAGCAAAATGAATGCATCTCAACACTTTTTTAGCTGATTTCTTGCCACTCAATTTTAAACCTTTATTTATTTATTTATTTTTACTGATTGTTCAAAACATTACAAAACTCATGATATATTATCTTTCATACATTTGACTCAATTGGGTTATGAACTCCCATTTTTCCCCAAATACGAATTGTAGAAGCACATTGGTTACACATTCACATTTGTACATAATGGCATAATAGTGATGTTGTATTCTGCTACCTTTTCTATCCCCTACTATCCCCCCTCCCCTCCCCTCCCATCTTTCCTCTCTACCTCATCTTCTGTTGTTCAATTCTCTCCATTGTTTTCCCCCCATTTCCCCTCACAAGCTCTTATATGTAATTTTGTGTAACATTGAGGGTCTCCTACCATTTCCATATGCTTTCCCTTCTCTCCCCCTTTCTATACCCCCACTCGTCTTTGTTTAATGTTAATCTTTTTCTCATGCTCTTCCTCCCTGTTCTGTTCTTAGGTGCTCTCTTTATATCAAAGAAGACATTTGGCATTTTTTTTAAGGATTGGTTAGCTTAGCTTAGCATAATCTGCTCTAATGCCATCCATTTCCTTGCAAAGTCTATGATTTTGCCATTTTTTAGTGCTGAGTAATACTCCATTGTGTATAGATGCCACAGTTTTTTAACCATTCATCTATTGAAGGACATCTAGGTTGGTTCCACAGTCTAGCTATTGTGAATTGTGGCGCTATGATCATTGATGTGGCAGTATCCCTATAGTACGCTCTGTTAAGACCCTCTAGTCCGAGAAGGGTGATAGCTGGGTCAAATGGTGCATTCATTCCCAGCTTTCCAAGAAATCTCCATACTGCTTTACAAATTGGCCTTATCAATTTTCAGTACCACCAGTAGTGTACAAGTGTACCCTTTTCTCCACATCCTCGCCAACACTTATTGTTGTTTGACTTCATAATGGCTGCTAATCTTACTGGAGTGAGATGGTATCTTAGGGTGGTTTTGATTTGCATTTCTCTGACTGATACAGATGGTGAGCATTTTTTTATGTACTTGTTGATTGATTGTATGTCCTCCTCTCTGAAGTGTCTGTTCAGGTCCTTGGCCCATTTGTTGATTGGGTTATTTGTTATCTTATTGTTTAATTTTTTGAGTTCTTTGTATATTCTGGATATTAGGGCTCTATCTGAAGTGTGAGGGGTAAAAAATTGTTGCCAGGATGTAGACTCTCTATTTACCTCTCTTATTGTTTCTCTTGCAGAGAAAAAACTTTTTAGTTTAAGTAAGTCCCATTTGTTTATTGTTGTTATTAACTCTTGGGCTATGGGTGTTCTATTAATGAATTTGGAGCCCGACCCCACAGTATGTAGATCATAGCCATCTTTTTCTTCTATCACATGCAGTGTCTCTGATTTCATCACTAGCTCCTTGATCCATTTTGAGTTAACTTTTGTGCATGACGAGAGAAAGGGATTCAGTTTCATTTTGGTGCATATGGATTTCCAGTTTTCCCAGCACCATTTGTTGAAGATGCTATCCATCTCCCAATATGCTTTTAGCCTCTTTATCATATATAAGAATGTTGTAATTTTTTGGATTGATTTCTGTGTCTTCTATTCTCTACCACTGATCCACCTGCCTGTTTTGGTACCAGTACCACGCTGCTTTTATAACTATTGCTTTGTAGTACAGTTTGAACTCTGGTATCCCTATACCTCCAGATTCAAATTCCTGCTTAGAATTGCTTTTGCTATTCTGGGTCTTTTGTTTATCCATATGAATTTCATGATTGCTTTATCATTTCTACAAGAAATGCCGTTGGGATTTTGATTGGCATCCATTTTAACCTGTAGAGAACTTTGGGTAATATCACCATTTTGATGATGTTAGTTCTGCCTATCCATGAACAGGGTACATTTTTCCATCTTCTAAGATCTTCTTCTATCTCTCTCTTTAGGGTTCTGTAGTTTTCATTATATAAATCTTTCACCTCTTTTGTTAGGTTGATTTCCAAGTATCTTATTTTCTTTGAGGATATTGTGAATGGAGTGGTTTTCCTCCTTTCCATTTCAGAAGTTTTGCTCCTGATATACATAAATCCCTTTGATTTATGCGTGTTGATTTTATATCCTGCCACTTTGCTTAATTCATTTATTATCTCTAGCAGTTTCTTTGTAGACCCTTTTGGGTCTGTTATATATATTATCATGTCATCCACAAATAGTGATAATTTAAGTTCTTGTTTTCCTATTTTTATGCCTTTAATTTCTATTGTCTAATTGCTCTGGCTAGAATTTCAAGAACTAAATTGAATAGAAGTGGTGATAGAGGGCATCCCTGTCTTGTTCCAGATTTTAGAGGCAATCCCTTCAGTTTTTCTCCATTTAGGATGATGCTAGCCTGAGGTTTAGCATATATAGCTTTTACAATGTTGAGGTAAGTTCCTGTTATCCCTAGTTTTTCTAGTGTTTTGAACATAAAGGGATGCTGTACTTTGTCAAATGTTTTTTTCTGCATCTATCGAGATGATCATATGGTCCTTGTCTTTATGTCTATTGATGTGGTGAATAGTATTTATTGATTTCTGTATATTGAACCAGCCTTGCATCCCAGGGGTGAACACTACTTGATCATGGTGCACAATTTTTTTTGATATGCTTTTGTATTCGATTCATCAGGATTTTATTGAGAATTTTTGTATCCAAGTTCATTAGAGATATTGGTCTGTAGTTTTGTTTCTTTGAAGTGTCTTAGTCTGATTTCAAGATCAGGGTGATTTTGGCCTCATAGAATGAATTTGAAAGAGCTCCTTCTTTTTCTATTTCTTGAAAGAGCTTGAAAAGAATCAGTATTAATTCTTCTTTGAAGGTTTTGTAGAACTCCGCTGTTTACCCATCCAGTCCAGGGCTTTTTTTCGTTGGTTATCTTTTGATGGCTTCTTCTATTTCTTCCTTTGTCATTGGTCTGTTTAAATTGTGTGTGTCTTCCTGACTCAATCTGGGCAGATCGTATGACTTAGGAAATTTATTGATATCTTCACTATCTTCTATTTTATTGGAATATAGGGTTTCAAAATACTTTCTAATTATCTTCTATATTTCTGTAGTGTCTGTTGTGGTATTGCATTTTTCACCCCCTATGTTAATAATTTGAGTTCTCTCTCTTCTTCTCTTCGTTATCATGGCTAAGGGCCTGTCAATCTTATTTATTTTTTCAAAGAACCAACTTTTAGTTTATCAATTTTTTCAATGATTTTTTGTTTCAATTTCGTTGATTTCTGCTCTTATTTTAATGTCGTCTACTACATTTGCTGTTGTTTTGCTCTTCCTTTTCTAGGTTTTTGAGGTGTAGTGTGAGTTCATTTATTTGTTGTTGTTTTTTTCTTTTTTTGAGGAAAGAACTCCAAGAAATGAATTTTCCTCTTAAAACTGCTTTCATTGTGTCCCATAGATTACAGTAGGTTGTGTCTGTATGGTCATTTGTCTCTAAGAATTTTTTTGTCTCCTCCTTAATGTCTTCTGTAACCCATTGATCATTCAGTAGAATATTGTTCATTTTCCATGTGATGTAGGATTTTTCCTTCCTTCTTTTATCATTGATTTCCAGTTTCATTTCATTATGATCTGATATGGTGCATGGTATTATCTCCACGCCTTTATATTTACTAAGAGTTGCCCTATGACCTAATATATGGTCTATCTTTGAGTAGGATCCATCTGCTGCTGATAAGAAGGTGTATCCACTTGATGATGGTTGATATATTCTATATATGTCGGTTAAGTCTAGGTTATTGATTGTGCTGTTGAGTTCTATAGTTTCTTTATTCAGTTTTTGTCTAGAGGATGTGTCTAATGGTGAGAGCGGTCTGTTGACGTCACCTATAATTATTATGTTGTAGTCTATTTGACTCTTGAACTTGAGAAGAGTTTGTTTTATGAGTGTGGCAGCTCATTTGTTTGCTGCATACAAATTGGTAATTGTTATGTTATGTTGGTGGATGGTTCCTTTTAACGTTATATAGTGTCCTTCTTTATCCCTTTTGATTAACGTAGGTTTGAAGTTGATTGTATTTGATATGAGTTTGGCCATTCCTGCTTGCTTCCGTGTGCCCTGTGAGTGGTATGATTTTTCCCAACCTTTTACTTTCAGCCTGTGTATGTCTTTACCTATCATATGAGTCTCCTGAAAGCAGCATATTGTTGGATTTGTTTTTTTGATCCAGGTTACTACCCTATGTCACTTGAATGGTGAGTTTAGGCCATTAACATTTAAGGTTACAATTGAAATATGATTTGTACATCCATTCATGTTAATTTATTTATTTATTTTAGTTTGGCTAGTTTTTACTTTTTGGTTATTTTCCTCCCCCTTTACTGAGATACCTCCCACTGTTAGTTTGGGGCACTATTTTTCAATTCTTCTTCTTGTAGTATTTTGCCCAAAATCCTTTGCAGTGCTGGTGTTATGGGTGTGAATTCTTTTAGTTTTTATTCATTGTGAAAGACTTTAATTTTATTGTCAAATCTGAAGCTTAATTTTGCTGGATACAGTATTCTTTGTTGGAATTCATTATTTTTCAGTGTTTGAAATACATTGTTCCAGGATCTTCTCACTTTCAAAGTTTGTGATGAAAAATCAGTCGTTAATCTAATTGGTTTACCCCTGAATGTAATCCGCCTCCTTTCTCTCGTAGCTTTTAATATTCTCTCCTTGTTCTCTATGTTGGCTATCTTCATAATTATATGTCTTGGAGTTGGTCTATTATGGTTTTGAATGTTTGGGGTCCTGTAGGCTTCAAGGATTTGGCAATCCATTCCATCTTTCATCTCTGGGAAGTTTTCTAGAATTATTTCATTTAATATGTTGTCCATTCTTTCGGTTTGAATATCTATGGCTTCTTCTATCCCGATGACTGTGAAATTTGTTTTTTTTATGACATCCCATATCTTTTGAATAGACTGCTCTTGGGACTTAAGCATCTTTTCTGTGTTGACTATATTCTTTTCAAGTTGATAAACGTTGTTGTCATTATCTGATGTTCTGACTTCTATTTGATCTAGTCTATTTGTAATATTCTCGTTTGAGTTTTAATTAATAGTTTCCTGCATTTCTAGGATTACTGTTTGATTTTTTTTAAGATCTCTATCTCCTGGTAAAGCTTGTTCTTTGCCATTTGAATTTGTTTAATTCATTTTCAAAATATACTTTTATTGCTAGGACTTGCTGATTCATGTATTCTCTAATATCCCTTTCCATCTGAGTTAGGTAAGCCTTGAGTTTTTTTCCCTATCCCTGTTTCTGATGATTCTAGGTCCTCCTGTAGAATTAAGTTGTCCTGCATTGTTTGTACACATTTTTTTCCTTTGTTTTTTCATGATGTTCACGTTGTTTTCCATCTCTATTTGATTGCTATTTTTCTGCTCTATTCTATAGATTTGTTTTGGTTTAATATATCTGTTGTCTCTCCTTTGTGTTGGTAGACTATGCCTGCTAAAGTGAATTCTGCTTGGAAGGAATTGCGATGGCCGAGCTCCAGTGATGTCACCTGTCTGCTATGGCGGGCCCCAGGCTCCTTGCCAGGGTGTTCAAATGGGAGTGGGCTGGGACTGATCTGTCTCTGTTTGTTTTCAACTCCCGGTCGCCGGCGGGCGGGCGGTCTCCAGCTGTCCAGTCACACAGTCAGCGGGTGGGCTGTCACTGGTGGGCGGGAGATCTCTAGCCACCCAGTTGCACGTGCAGCCAGTGGGCGATTGGTCGCTGGTTGGCAGGCGGGCACCAGCCACCCAGTCGCACCAGCAGCGGGCTGTTTGTGACCAGTGGGCGGGCGTTCTCCAGCCGCCCAGTCACGCGGGCCTGGCCTCTAGTCCCCTGTTATCTCCTGCTAGTCCTGGTTTCTCGTGCTAGACCAGATTTCCCCTGAGTGATGCCTCTCGGCAGCTCATACTGTCCTCTGGGCCTGCCGTTTCTTGGGTGTGGATGGTGTCTATGGGGAACCCCGGCACTCTATTGTTTTGATTTTTTCCTCTTGCCCCTCTCCCAGCTCTGGCTAGACAGGTTTCGTTTTCGCCGCTGATGGGAGGGGAAGTTGAAGGTCAGGTGCCTCTAGTTTTCCCGACGTCTTTATGCAGGCTCTCTCTGATAATCTCTCCAATGGAAAGCCTAAGAGAGATTTTATGTGAATTCCCTGCTGTATGGGAGATGAGCTGAGTAACACAAACCTGTTTTATTGTTGCAATCTGTTGGAGAGTGGCGGTGGTTACTTCTGCTCTCCAAGATGGTGACCGTTGGTTTCCTTGGTGGAGTTTTTATTGTGGGGGGATAGAACTGTAGCACTTCCTTCCCCGTTTGAAATCCCAAACTCAGCCCGGGGCTCAGTTGGAGGTCAGCCAGCAGGATTCCACAGAATCTGCAGCAACGTTTCTCCCTGCCGGCTGGTCGCTTCTAGGTGGTGCCCTGCTGTCTCTAGCCACGGGGCAGGCCACACAGATTTGTCAGCCCGGATCTCCGGTCGCACATTTGGCTCGTGTTTGAGACTCAATTACCGGACCTCATTGGTGGAAATCATTCTTCTAGGTTTCGGTGCACACCCATTTTTCTGTAAGATCCTAACAAGATAATTTTTTGTCATTCTAACTCGTTATTCACCTGTGAAGTGGCGCAGTTCACAGGGTGTGAGTGGCAGATTCAGAGACATCCCTTCATCCTGACCAGGTTGTTTGCCAAGGAAGATGACTTTTGCTGTCTCAGGTCCTTCATAGCTGCCTACATCTTCTCCATGGCTTATTTCTCCATGGACCTTTGAGGTTCTCAGCAGGTGAAAGATCCCCTACATTCCTGTATTATAAGACCAACTCTGTCCGTGCTCTTCTTTAAAGTTAGATTGAGGGAACACTGTAGGGTGAGGGTTAATAACATGTTTGATTTGGGTTAGGAATCATTCTGTTTATGAATAATTCTATTAAGAAGCTGCGATATGTATAAGAATATATAGTTGAAATATATGTAGGAAAACAGAAATCTAAGTAAGATTTGAATCCCAGAATGGCATTGGGCCCTTAATTGGGATACTTAGTGTTGAATTACGTTCTGCACAGATGTCTCAGGTAAATTGATATACAATGTCATAGGACCCTGTACCTTGGAAGATTGAATGTAGATGAGAACATCCATTTAAAAAGGTATAGTTGTTATTGAATGGTTAATTAAATAGGTACTTGTCACTTCCTGTTTTTCTCTATGCTTAACAAAACACTGTTGAAATCTTGAGAACTGTTTGCTAATCTTGTTCCCAGAATGTGCTGTCCCCAGTTTTCAAACTGCAGAATTTACTCTCTCACCTGGTTGCATGCAAACTGCCCACTCCCACTGACCCATCAATAAACTTCCCTCCTTGCCCTCGGCAAGGAAAGTATATAAGCTCTGCTCAAGCTCTTCTCAGTGCTCTCTGCTGTATTCAAGTGAGCTCTGAGCCCCAGCATGCTGGAACTCCAATAAACCCTTTGCTATTTCATGAGTCAGTTTCTTGGTGGTCTCTTCCTCCAATGCACACCCGACCTTTACACATGAAGTTTCCACTGATATCTGGCAGCGGCGGATGAGAGACCCCAACGGGCTACTCTTGGGGTAAGTAAGTCTCCTATTCCTGGTTTCAGGTTTCAGGTTAGGACTTGGAAAAATGGCTATTGATGAAGAGTGTGAGCTCTCTCCGACAGTGGCTGACAGACGTGTCACAGAGCCACAGGCCACGTTCCTGGAGGACGCCCCAGAGGACTTGGGAAATTTAGTTATAATAGATTCCTCGACTCAGTGATATTTTGTTTTGGATTTGGTATTGCCAGCCCATTGGTTATTGCCGGCTACTCAGTCCTGATCTCAGTGTTGGACGTCCATTGCCTGTCTTTATTGTCTTGTCTTGTCTGTTTCATGTGTCGTTGCTTTCACTGTTTGTGGATCTTTCATTATGGGACACAGCACTTCAATGCTAGATCTCAGTTTAAAGGGCGACTCTTATGCATGGTCTCATAAAATCCCAACACAATTAATGGCAATACTTCTCTGAGCTCAGTTCCAGAACTCAGTCTCTAAGGGGAATCACACCAGAGTTCAAGCCCAGGTGGACCCAGTCATCTCTTCCAAATGCCACACAAATGACCACAATTAAAACCAAAACACTCCCCAATGGCCCTCATCTTCTTCCATATAGACACTCATCATAACCTCTGGCTGGACGTTTCCATGAGGGGCATAGCCCAAGACAGTGTCCAAAACATGCTCCCTTGCCGCTAATTTGCCTAAAGTCAGGGTGGCCTGGAAACCCTTCCAGTGAACCAGGATTGATCAAATACACCTGCCATTAATACTGATCTTCTTCTGCAATTTGAGGCCTACTGACTGTCAGGTGTAGATTCTTTATGTGAATTTCAGTCATAAGAAAACCCAACCACATCTGCAGTGCTTTGAAAAACTCATTTGACCCAAAGGATCCCAATTCTCACTTGATGGACGTCAAGAACCTAACAGAGGACGGAGAGAAACTTCACCTACAATGACTGCTCTTTTGGCCATTTTGGTTTTGGATGCACACATGGGATCTTTCTTTAGATCTATCAGTTGCAGAGAATCTAAGACACAGCCTCACACAGGGCATAGAGTTGGATTCAGACACATCCATTTCCAAAGCAATTAAGCAAAGAGCCACAGGTTATGCCCATTCATTTCCATCTGAAAACTGTTTTCTTCAGGCTTCACAAAGGGGTGGTCCGAAACAAAGAACTTCTTGACATTCAAGGCAACAGAACATTATGTAAGCAAAAGGCTCAAAGAAGGGTTTCTCCACTGAGAGTTTACTGGTCACACTGATATCTGCATTTTCTGAGATGCTCCCCATTCCCTTCATCTATCCAGTACATGGCCATGTCACAGAGCTTGGAGGTGGTACATATCTTGGACACAAAACCATGAGCCTATTCTGGAGATTGGCCAGAATTCAGAAAGAAATTGGAAATTACTAAGATCGTTGGTGTTGCCCATCCTTAAGGAAAGCTGCAATCCATTCATTAATTGGGCAGGATGAATGCTGGGAAGCTTTCTACAAGACAGGACAAATCCATTGATGCATTCTCTTTTCTAATGTCTACAACCACGGACATAGTGGGATACACAGACATAGAAACACTCGCCTTGTCAAACGTCTTACTAGAAACAGTTCAACCCCAAAAAACAAACCACCTTTCCTACCTATTCTCAGAACATGAGACAAAATCATAAACCCAAAACCCCACCCATATTGGCACCTCCTTCCCCCAAGTAGGTCTGTGACTCTAGGGAGTGTCCTCTGACTGGTGGGCCATACAATTTTCCCCTGAAAAGTCCTGTCCTGTCTCAGGTCTGTTCTCCTTGACCAACTCTGTTATGTTGTCAGAAGCTAGTGTTTAGCCACTACCTGCTTTCTCAGGAAAGGCCCTTCTTCCGAGCTCTCCTTGCTTTTGCCATCCTAACATCAGTAGGTACAAAGAAAGACTGACTCTGTCCTTGGTAAATCCAAACAAGTGAACCCATTGGGACTGGGACTGGGACTGGCTCTATGTGCCTGGTTTCCAGTATCCCAAGTTCAGAGAGATCCATCACCAAGAAAGTGAGGTGAGGTCACTCCCTTCAGGAACTGAATAAATTCACTGCCTTGTAAACTATTTTGTCCTAATAGTTGCTTCCAAGTGTCCCATTAGATGGAGGCTTCCCCTACTTCCTTTGAAACTTTCACAAGTTAGAATGGTATGTCAACCTTAGGAACCCGGGAATAGCTATCCACACAGGCCTGGTTTGGTCAATCTCCTCTACATTAAGAAGAGAGAGGCTGATTCAGACACATCCCTTCATCCTGACCAGGGTGATTGCCATGGAAGATGACTTTTGCTCTCGCAGATCCTTCATAGCTGACTATATCTTCTCCAGGATTCATTTCTGCATGGACTTTGGAGGTTCTCAGCAGGTGGAAGATCCCCTATATTCCTGTATTGTAAGACCAACTCTGTCCCTGCTTTTCTTTAAATTTAGGTTGATAGAACAGTGTATTCTTAGGGCTAATAAAATGTTTGATTTGAGTTAGGAATAATCCTGCAGGATGAATAATGGTATTGGGAACCTGAGATATTTATAAAAATATAGAGGTTAAATATATGAATGAAAACCGAAATCTAGGTAATGTTGAAGCCCAGAAGGGCATTGGGCCCTTGATTGGGATACTTAACTTTGATTTACATTGTGTACAGATGTCTCAGATAAATAGATATACAATGGCATCGGACCTTGTAGCTTGGATGATTGAATGTTGAAGAGAACATCCAGTCAAAAACGGATAGTAGGTAGAATTAGGTACAGAGTTGGTTTAGGAAGAAGAGTGAGTATAGGATTTGGAACAAAAGTTCTGGAGCATTAGGGTTGTGGTTAGAGAGTGAAAGTGAACATAAGTTCATGTGAAGGGTCAGTCACAATGGTGAACTGGTGAAAATATGCAGGAAAGCACATATCTTTAGAGACATTATGAAATCAGGCAAAGTATAAAGTGAGTGATATGATTATGCATTTTCAACAGGGTTGAGTTTGAATATATAATCTTAGGAAGAAACAAATTTCCCCTTCCTCTCCTGTTTTCTCTTTTCTTTCCACTATACAAAGTCTAATCTGGGACAGAAAAGATCCGTCCTTTATAGGGCATATCAGGACATATACAGGATTGCCTGGAGCCCTTAGTTTGGGTAATGATTTAGCAGATAAAACTACGCATGACATACATATTTTCTCTACAGTAGAAGAAGCTACAAATTTTCATAAAAAATTCCATGTCAATGCTAATACTATACATAAGCGCTTTAAAATAACTAAGGAACAAGCTAGACAAATAATAAAACAATGTCAAAATTGTGTGACCATTTTACCACAAGTTAATCTTGGAGTCAATCCTAGAGGATTGATACCTAACCATTTTTGGCAGATGGACGTCACAAACTTGCCAGAATTTGGAAAATTAAAATATTTGCATGTTACAGATGATACTTCTTCTGAATTTTTGATGGACTCCCTTCATGCCGGAGAAAAAAAACTAAAGATGTTATAGCTCATTGCTTACAAAATTTTGCCACTGTGGGCATTCCAAAACAGTTAAAAACAGATGTTGCCCCTGGTTATACTTTTACCTCTTTTAAAGAATTTTGCTCATCATTTTGCATTACTCATATAACAGGAATCCCATACAATCCGCAGGGACAAGGCATAGTTAAATGAGCTCATTAAACTATTAAAACGTACTAATTAAACAAAAAAAAAAAAAAAGGAATTGGGAAGGGGTATATATTCCCCAAAGATAAACTTAAAATAACCCTTTTTACTCTAAACTTTGGAAATTTGGATTCATCAGGGCTTAGTCCTGTGGAAAGGCATATGTGTCCAAAAAATGTACATAAGCCCAAGGTACTTTGGAAGGATATTCTAACAGGACAATGGAAATGTCCTGACCCATTAATTGTCTGGAGTTGTAGGTCTGTTTGTGTGTTTCCACAGGGAGAACAGCAGCCGATTTGGATTCCAGAGAGACTAACTAAAGCGATTTCTACAGATTAAAAGAATATGATTTGGCTCAAATCCATAACAGCTGATATCCAGAACTCCAGTTTGGCTATTCTTACATCTGTGACAAATCCAGGATGCTTTTTTCAATATCTATTTTATTTTTACCCTTTCCCATGTCATGAAGTTCTATTTTGTTTTTTGAGCTCATACAAACCTAGGTTAATGTTTTGCTGATCAGTTCTATTTTTGGACTATAGAGTTTTTAGACATTGCAATGGAGATTTCACCTGTAAAATGTTATAAGGCCTTTACTCTTATGTTATGTGTTGTATGTATTATATTACGTGTGCACACTTGTGTTTTTTGTTATATGTTTGAATGTACGTATGTCCATATATCATATATGATGAGCGCTCATGAAAAAATGGATCCAAATATATTTTTATACACTTGATGTAAATGTTTTAATTTAAATTGGGTAAACACCTGTTGAGGATTGTTTTAAAATGTGTACAAAAAAGGAGGTTAACAGATCTGTTTGTTTACTTTCACCTTTTCTTTTCATTATATTTAATAATTCTCTTCAAGACAATGTAAATTGTTAAGAAAATTGTTTTCTTTTAGTACCTTCTGGAATGTTACATAATTTTTCTTTGGGCATTATTGCCAAAATTCCTATCTTCATCCCAGTGCCTGTAAAGACAAAGATAAAACCAATCTACAGCTTCTGCAATAGCCATCACTGAACTGCTTGCAGAACTTGCCTGGACTATGTATCACCTGTATGCATTGTGAACTCACCTGCATGCATTGTGAACAATATGTTGGTGAATTGACTTGTGGTAGTGTTGGGGTATTTTTGCTGATGATGTCATCGGTGGTACAATTTTTCCAAAAGGAGCCGTCAATTGGCTTGGTGTATCTTCCTCCCTTCTGCTGTCATGGTCGTTCAGCTAAAATTTGGGGGCCAACAGAGGTGAGACAAAGAACCTCACCCCCCGCTGGTACAAAGACCTCTCCACAGGTGTGACTGTATACTGGACCTGTAGCTAGTGACGGGTAAGATCCAATTGCAATGGTACCAATCTAAGACTGTAGGCTGATACCTTGAGGTCAGCTCATTCGATAATGGGTAAGCACCATATGTACTATTGGACAACCTAAGGCAGGCATGGTCCCTAAGCCACATGCTTGTTGTTTAAACAGAGAGGGGGAGGTGTTGAGAGGCACAGCCCAAGGGGCCAAACAAACTTTCAGACTTCCAGCTGATGATTGGCTAACAGCGGCCCCAGCAACATCAAGCTAATTGGCTCCTCTGCGGTGATGCTCATTGGAGATGCTCATTGAGCACTTTCCCCACCCTTTCAGACTGCAAGATGATGATTGGCTCACAGCAGCCCCAGCAATATCTAGCTGATTGGCTCCTCTGTGGTAATGCCATTGGGCTGTTTCCCCACCCTTTCAGACAACGGAGCTGCTCATTGTGGGACTTTTTGGGCTCTGCCCACACGACCCAGCCAATCGACCTCAAGAGAAGGAGTGTGGAGGTTGAGAGCTTGTGGGAAGCCAGTAGTGGCAGTTGGGCTCTGAGGGTTTTTCCCGAGGAGCTAATTTTTAGTCATGTGTGGTTCTAAAAGTAATTTTAGTTTCTTTTGACAAGTGGCTCCTGAATTGTGCCCAGCCAGATTGCAGCAATCCTAAAGTGATGAAGAAAAAAAACCCAAACAGAATAGAAATACAAGCAGTTTAGAGAGGCATGGTGTATAGTTGGATTTACCTTTTGCATGATAAAGGGTAGGTGTTATAAATCTAGTCAATTTTAAATTGAAATAGTTCTCCATGTGTTTTATAGTTAACAAATATGTGAATTCCTATCTCCCTTTATCTGTAGCCTATTCAGCACATGTATTTTTGAATGTACATATAGAATCCTACCTGGTATCACATGTACATTTTTGTTAGATGGCTGACTTGGCAGATACAAATTTTTAGAAGAGGTCACTCCTCCTAAACGTTGTTGGAATTGAAAATTAAAACTATGGGTGAGCTTCCTAGTTGAACAATATAATACATAAATCCATGTTCAGTAAAATGAATAGTTTTGGATCTGTGGATGTTATATATTTCATGATGAATTTCGATTGGCATATATATTGCTACCTTTTAATGCCTCTCTCTCTCTCTCTCTCTCTCTCTCTCTCTCTTTATATATATATATATATATATATATATATATATATATATATATATATATACACACACACACACTCTCCAGATTTTTCAGAATGTAAAATATATGTGTCTTATTATACAATCCCTAAATGCATTCATATTCATGAATGTGGATTTATAACCAAATGTTCACAAAGTTATTTTCAGAAATATTCATCCACCTTAAATACATATTGTATCCTAGTACTGAAATCAAAATTCAGTGAATGGTGCATAGAAGTCCTAATTTTTCTACAGTAACTGACCCACTTTAACATCAATGCAAGTAGATTCCTATGGGACATGATGTGTATTTTGACCTTCATTTTTATTCAACACTGTTACATGACTATTTCTTCAGTTTATGCACATCATAGGATATATATTTCATTCACAATTTTGCAAATTGATAGGCTTTTGTTTCACTTTTAATCACTTCTTGCTTCAGTACACAAGTATTCCTCTATGTTTTTTGACTGGTCTTTTCATGATACTTCATTTTATTTTAGATTTCAATAATCACTTTTAAAGCAAAACTCACACACTCTTCATGATAAACCATAAACCTAATATTACCATTAGATGTATAAATGGCTGTAATGAATGTATGTATCTCAATATAAGATTTCCTGTAAATTTGTAAATATCAATTCAATCCAATATTTAAAGTTGGAACCAGTAATATTATTTATTCACAGTATGGTCTATTCATTCATTTTATCTATATTCCTAGACACAGGGAACACCTATTTGTACACCCTATACTAATTTATACACCTTCAAAATATTGCCCACAGAAATGGTGGAAGAAATACTCATGTCACCTGATCTACATATGCACTTTATCACAGTGATATTCTGGAAACAAAATGCAAAGTTCACACTTATGACTGTGCCAAAGCCTAAATGGAAAGTGTGCATGGATTACTAACAATATCCATGTCCAGATTGCCTAATTTTCTCAAATGTCAATCCTATTGGTGACTAAATATTTGATTCTTTCTAAGATTTTATACTCAACCTCTACCCTGTTGAAAATGTGTAATCCTATCACTCAATTTATACTTTGCCTGATTTCTTAATATCTCCATTGATATCTGCTTCCCCATATATTTTCCCCAGTTCATCCTTGTGTCTGACTCTTCACATGTGGTGACATTTACATTCACTCTCTACCGCAAACCCTATTGCTAAAGAACTTTTTGTCCAAATCCTATACTCACTTTTCTTCCTAAACCTACTGACTATCTTCCTAATCCTACCAACTATGCCTATATGAGTGGATGTTTTCTTCTACATTCAATCATCCAATTTTCAAGGTCCTATGCCTTTGTATATCGATTTATCTGAGACATCTGTTTAGAAGATATTTAAAAGCTAAGTATCCCAATCAAGGGCCCAATGCTCTTCTGGGCTTCAAATCTTACCTAGATTTCTGTTTTTATACTTATATTTCACCTATATATTCTTGTAAATATCACAGGTTCCCAATACCATTATTCATCCAGCAGAATGATTCCTATCCCAAATAAAACCTGTTATTACCCTAACCATACACTGTTCCCTCAATGTAACTCTACAGAATAGCAGGGAAAAAGTTGGTCTTACACTACAGGAATGTAGGGGATCTTCAACCTGCTGAGATCCTCAAAGGACCATGCAGAAATGATTTCTGGAGAAGTTGTAGGCAGCTATGAAGGACCTGAGGGAGGAAAACTCAACTTCCATGGTAAACAACCTGGTCAGAATGAAGGGATGTGTCTTTATCAGCCTCTTTCATCTTAATGTAGAGAAGATTGACCAAACCAGGCCTGTGTGGAGAGCTGTTCTCGGGTGCCTATGGTTGATATACCATTCCAACGTGTGAAAATGTCACAGGAAGTAGGGGCACCCTCCATCTCATGGGACCCTTGGAAGCAACTCTTAGGACAAAGTGGTTGCCAAGGCAGTGACTTCATTCACTTCCTGATTGAGGTTACCTCACATAACGTCCTGGGTGATGGAACTCTCTAAACGTGGGATTCAGAAAGCCAGGCAAGCACAACCAGTCCCAGTCCCAGTCCCAGTGGTCTCACTTTTTTTGGATTTACCAAGGACAGAGTCTGTCTTTCTTGGTACCTACTGATGTGAGGATGGCCAAAAGACAGGAAAGCTAAGAAGAGGGTCCTTTCCTGATAAAGCAGGTAGTAGCTCACCACTGGCTTCTGACAACTTCACACAACATTCTTCCCTCAATGCAGCACAAAGGTCCCTTTCACTCATGAAGAGGAGGTCCAACCCTCAACTGTTCTGTAAAAGAACTTCAGAGAGAGAGGTTAAAGATTCCTGCAAAGCTGTTATGGAGGTTTCTAATATATTTAAGTTTTGGTCTATTTCTGCTTCTAACTGGGTCATTTGTTGTGTCCCATGGACCAGGGCAGTGGTTCCTGTGCCCACCCTTGTGGCAACTCCTATTCTTTATAGGATGGCTAAAGTGAGGGACATATGTTCCCAGTGAAACCGGGTTGTATGTCCCACCTATTCGATCTTCAAATGAACCTGCGTCATGATAGAGCATTCTGGGTAACATATGCACCATTACACAATTAATCACATCCGTTTTTCATTTCATGAAAACATCAACAATGTTTTAGTATATAGAATTATACTGTTGTAGGGACAGACAAGGCAAGGCACCTAAGATAGCACCAAAGACAGTGAAACAGTCCTATTTGGTTGCACCCAGATTCAGAGGGCATCGCTTCGGTTGTAATCAATTAATCTTCTGAATTCCAAGTTTAGGTAGTTTCAGAATTTTGTACCCAACATGTAAGAGAAGTGGCTCAGAAGATCACACTCTGCAGAAGTTCACAAAAAGCTGTTTTTGTTTCTGTTTTTTTTTCCTCTGTTCTGGGCAAGTTAACTTTTGAAGGACAACTGGGTGGGGGAGAGCTTTTACTTCCCTTTCTTTTTTTCCCCCTGCCAGCTGTTACCATGGAGCCCAGATGGTAACTTCTTTATCTTAGAAATGTTGCCATCTCTGTGAAGCCCCAGTTCAAGGCCAGAGGAATTGTTCACATATTTTGTGAAAAACTAGTAAGGGGGTGTCTAGCTTAGGAGTGCTGATTATTTTTAGCCAGTGGCCAAGTGGAACAGGGCAACATTAAAAGAGGAAGGTTATTTACACTGAAATCGTTTATAGGACTTTTTTGCTGAAAGTCCTAAAGTCAGCCATGGTGAAGACTCCTGGAGAAGGTCAGTGAAAACTTTTCTGTGGGCCTGGTACAGAGGGGGGAGACAGAGAAGTCGGGGCTTAGAGCAGCTTCATGGATCTGAGAATGAGAAAGGAGAGATGTAAAAGAATAATGGGAAAGGGGTTTGGGATATTCCTAGCAACAAAACTTGAGCAGTAGAACAGGTAGAGCAGAGGGGAAGAAGGGAGTGAGTATCCACAAAGCCTGTGAGGAACTTTAAATTTTTAGTAACCTGTTTTCAGTGATGAAAGAGCAACTTTAAAGGCCATTTTCATTACATTTGGATAAGGGTCTGAGGGCTCTCCTCAGCTGGTTTGAGCTATGGGTTAGCTGGAAAGAGGACCTGGTGGGACCCAGTGCGGGCAGTGACAAGAGAAGAGAGGAGTGAGTCGGTGGAGGGGTACCTCAGTACCTGCTTCTCAGCCAGGGGGCAATGGTCTGAGAACCGGTGTTGGTTTGGGTTTTTGATCTAGTAATTGAAGGGAAGAAATCAGGTTGCTGAGTTTGGAGTGACAGCAGATAGTCTGGAGAAGAAGGCTGAGGGTGAGGATCTATTGGAGAAGCATAGTTCAGGATGTGAGCGAAGGAGGGAAAAGGCCTCCACATAGGGGAATCTCCTTTTACCCTTTTGAGCACTTGCAGAAGTTAAAAAGGTCGCACAGTATTTGAGGATCTAGAGACCGCTCTGGGGGCCATGGGTTTTGGTTATCTAATTGGTCATATGGCCAATGCTGTGTACAGAATTTGATGAGTAGTTTGGGTTCCATCAGGAAGCCCCTGTATGCTCACATCCCCATGACTTACAGAAGAAATTGGCTTTTCCTCCACACAGCTGTTGCTGTTTGTGGCTTTGATTGTCTGCCGGGCAAACATAGTAATCTAGGCTAGCCAACCTGCACCTGGCTTACCTGTCCCGACATCCATAATGTTTGTTTCCATTATTTATGGTACAAAAGGTATTTAATGGAATTTGAGTGGGATCCTCTTCATCAGGGATATCCTAATAGGAAAGACCTATAGCCAGCTAACAAATGTCTGGGTGGAGAAATGGCCACCAGGTCCCAAAGTGGGCTATATGTGAGATAGATTATACTTCTTCTCCAGTAGGATTTGTGATCAGCCATCGCTGCTGAAAGGGCTGATGAGGGTTAGAACTACTGGTGGTCAAGGAGAGACTCTATAGCTTCATCCACCTGGCGAATACACAATTTGAAAGGGTTACCAGTCTCTTCCAGTTTCCAGGCAGAGTCTGGACAGGGTGCAGGCTTGAGATGAGAGGCCAGGATCCAGGAAGTGATTCTGTCTACCTTTACCACTGTAGGTGTTATAAGTAGAACCTGGTATGGTCCTTTCCAGTGGGGTTCCAGGGATGACACCTGATGTTGTCTTACATAGACAGAGTCTCCTACTTGATATTGATGTGGAGTCCCCTCATCTCCAGGTTGGTAGGCAGTGGCCAGCTGTTTTCACAGGTATCGCTGAGTTCTTTCAACAGCTGTAAGTCTGTCAAGCATGGTGGTGTGGAAGGGATCGTTAGGTCTTCGAGTTGGGGTTAGGTCCCTTACTGGAATAGGGGCCCCATAGGGAATTTCATAGTGGGTGAGGTTACACAAAGAAACAGAGAGAGAATTTCTTGCATGAAACATTGCATAAGGCAGAAGCATTGTCCAATCTTTTATGTCGGTCTCTAAGCTTAATTTCATTAAGGTCTCTTTAATGGTTCTATTCATTCATTCTACCTGTCCTGCACTCTGTGGTCTATAAGCACAATGTAATCCCCAGGGTACTGGCTAACCCCTAACGTACCTGGGTCATGAATGCAGGTCCATTATCAGACTCTGTTACCTTAGGCAGGTCGAATCTTGGAAAAAAATCTTCCAGGATCTTCTTGACCACCATTTGTGCTGTTTCTTTCTTTCTTTCTTTCTTTCTTTCTTTTTTTTTTTTTTTTTGGTGGGGAAGGCTTTAATCCATCCTGAAAATGTATCTACAAAGACTAGGAGATATTTAAGTCCATACCTTGCATGCTTAATTTCAGTAAAGTTCACTTCCCAGAATTGTCCTGGTCTTTTTCCTCCTAGGTGCTTTCCTCAAGGAAGCTTGGAAGGGTAAGCATAAACCAATTGATGGACCCGACAGGCTTTTGTTACCCATTCAGTCCTTTTGCTGTGATTTGGTTAGTGGAAAACTCTGTTCTTGATCCTTCAGGAATGCCTGCAGTTTCTTTGAACAAAGTTGAGTGAGTTGATGTACATTTTCTACTGACATAGTTAGAGCCATGACTATAGGAGTTTTTACTGAAGGATTTAGAAATCCCACTTGGTTGCCTTCAGGGTTAAAAGTTATTTTGGCCCAGAGCTTGGTGAGCAGATCTCTGCCCATCAATGGGACCAGGCATTCTGTGATTACTAGGAAGGATTGATGGATTTTCCTTTTCCCAGGTCCATGGTCCTCTTAGTTGTCCAAGCCCGATACTTACTGCCATTTGCCCCTTGAACTAGAGACCTTTTATTTGATAGATGGCCCAATGGGGCCTTAAGGGCTGAGTATATTGCCCCTGTATCCACTTCAAAGTTTACTGGGGTCCCCTACACTTCAAAAGTTACCCTGAGCTCCGGGAGGGGATGTTAGCCCCGACTTTTGGAGTCATCCTCAAGAGTCAGAATGGCTGGCAGGAGTGGCTGTCTCTTTCTAGGGAACTCTTTGGACCAGTGTCCTTTTTTTTACAGTAGGCACAGTGATCTGAGGCAAGGAGTGGCCTCTGGCGTGGGCCCAGGTATCCCTTCCTGTCTCCCTGTTTCTTAATTTCTGGCCTATTTGTTGTTGTGACCAGGACCTTAGTCAGCGCCTTAGTCTGTCTTTTGTTTCTTTTATCCTCCCTTTGTTCCCTTCTCTTCCTCAGTTTCTCTCTTAAAGTATACCTTCTCGGCTTCTCTGACTAAATCTCTCAAAGTCATATCTTGTAATCCATCTAAGCATTTTAACTTTCTTTTAATATCCGGGGCAGCTTGCCCAATAAAGGCCATTGTGACAGATGACTTTTGATCCTCTGCCTGAGGATTGAAAGGAGTATATCTTCTATATGCCTCCATAATTCTCTCTAGAAACATAGAGAGAGGTTCTTCAGGTCCTTGAATAATCTCTCTTACCTTGGCCTAATTAGTTGGTCGCCTAGCGGCCGCACGGAAACACACTATTAGAGCCCGGTGATAAGTGAACAGATGCTCCCTACCTTCAAAGATTTGGGGGCCACAGTTGGGTTGGTTCAAAGGAAAGCTGGCTTTGATTATCTTGGGAAGTTGTGTCAGTCACGCATCTGGTCAGAGGATATTTTTTTCCAGCTTCCAGGAGTATTCTATTTTGATCCCCTGTCATGAAGACAGTCCCTATGAGTTGTTGGCAGTCATCTCAAGTAGGCTAGTGTGAAAACATCAATGACTCAACCAGACCTGTGTGCCAGGTGGGGTGCTCAGAAAAAGGGGGATTGTTATATTTCCAATTATGTACGTCTGAAGAGGAGAATGGCCAAAACTGGTAGGCTTGCATTTTTTCCCCCATGGCCGTCGTCAATCTTTGGCCCATAGGGATGGAGGGGGAGCATCATGGGAGTTCCAGTGTTTTCAACTATTCACTGCTGGCGAGTTCCTATAGCCGGGCCAGCTTCCTCAAGGGAAGGAAGGGCTGTGTGTGCCACTGGGGAGCTATCTGGAGGGTGCTGTGCTCCTCCAATTGCAGAGAGGCTGAGTCAGCAGCAGGGGAATCACTTAGAGGGTGTTGGGGATTGGGGGAAGAGGGCAGGGGATAAGGAGGGGGAGGAGAATCCAGTAGAGTCAAATCTTGTGACTCAGGGAGAACAGAGGGTGGAGAAGGAAGAAGAGCAGAGGGTTTGAGAGATCATGGGGGAAGGAGTAGGAGCAGGGGCAGCGGTAAGGAAAGGCTTCACCCATGGAGGAGGAGATTTGCAGAGGTCCTGCAAAGTTAAGATATATGGCGGAATGATCCAGATGGCTATGTGGCCCTGGCTAAAAGACAATATCTCTAACTTTTTAAATTAGTGGGAAGTAGAAAGATCCTTCTAGAGGCCATCCGACTCGAAAGGTGGGTCATTCTGAGGCACAGAGCATCTTCCAGGTCCAGTGTTTTACTAAATAAAAAAGATTCTGAGCCCTTATGTGGACTTTGGGCGAGTGATCAATGGTCAGGGACAGAGGCATTGAAGTGCTCTGTCCCATAATGAAAGATACACAAATAGTGAAAGCCACGACACATGGGGTCTCACATTCGCCGCTGCTGGATTTCAGTGGAACCTCCATATGAAAAGGTCGGGCAAGCCTTGGAGGAAGAGACCACAAAGAGATTGTCACATGCAACAGCAAAGGGTTTATTGGGGGTTCAGCATGCTGGGGCTCAGAGCTCAATTGAAAAGAGATGAGAGCCCTGAGAACACCTTAAGCAGTGTTTATATAATTTTCTTGGAGAGGGCAGGGAGGAAAGTTTATTGATGGGTCCGGGTGAGTGGGCAGTGTGCGTGCACATGGGTGAGGGAGTACATTCTGCAGTTTGGCAGTTGGGGAGAGCACATTCTGGGAACAAGATTAGCAAAGAGTTCTCAAGATTTCAAAAGTGTTTTGTTAAGCATACAGAGAAACAGGAAGTGACAAGTACCTATTTTATTAACCTGTCACTACCGACTATCCCTTTTTGACTGGATGTTCTCTTCTACATTCAATCATCCAAGGTACAAGGTCCTAGGCCATTGAATATTGATTAATCTGACACATCTGTGCAGAACCTAATTCAAAGCTAAGTATCCCAATCAAGGGCCCAATTCTCTTCTGGGCTTCAAAACTTACCTAGATTTCTGTTTTCATACATGTATTTCACCTATATATTCTCATACATATCACAGGTTCCCAATACCATTATTCATCCAGCAGAATGATTCCTAACCAAAATCGAAAATGTTATTAACACTAACCGTACACTTTCCCCTCAATCTAACATTACAGAGAGGAGGGACAGAGTTAGTCTTACAATACAGGAATGTAGTGGATCTTCCACCTGCTGAGAACCTCAAAGGTCCATGCAGAAATGTCCTCTGGAGAAGACGTAGGCAGCTATGAAGGACCTGGGAGAGTAAAAGTCATCTTACATGACAAACAACCTGGCCAGGATGAAGGGTTGTGTCCAAATCAGCCTCTCTCGTCCTAATGTAGAGAAGATGGACCAAACCAGGCCTCTGTGGAGAGCTGTTCCCAGGTTCCTATGGTTGATATACCAATCTAACTTGTGAAAGTGTCACAGGAAGTTGGGGCAGCCACCATCTCATGTGACCCTTGGAAGCAACTGTTAGGACAAAGTGGTTGCCAAGCCAGTGAACTCATTCAGTTCCTGAAGGAAGTGACCTCACCTCACTTCCGTGGTGATGGAACTCTCTGAACATGGGATCCAGGAAGCCAGGCATCCAAGCCAGTCTCAGTCACAGTCCCTGTGGGCTCACTTGTTTGGATTTACCAAGGACAGACTCAATCTTTCTTGGTACCTACTGATGTGAGAATGGCCAAATACCAGAAAAGCTCTGAAGAGGGGCCATTCCTGAGAAAGCAGGTAGTGGCTCACCACTAGCTCCTGACAACTTCACAGAGTTGACCAAGGAGACCAGATCTGATAAAGGACAGGCCATTTTGGGAGAACATAGTATGGTCCAGAAGTCAGAGGACACTCTGGATAGTCACAGACCTACTTGAGGGAAGCAGGTGCCTTTTTGGGTGTTGGTGTGGGTTTGTGGTTTTGTCTCATGTTTTGAGAATAGGTAGGAAAGACGGTTTTGTGGTTTGGAGTGAAATGTTTCTACTAAGTCGTTTCACAGGGCGTGTGTTTCTATGTCTGTGTATCTCACTGTGTCCGTGGTTGTAGACATTAGAAAAAAAGAATGCATCAATGGATGTGTCCTGTCTATTAGAAAGCTTCCGAGCATTCATCCTGCCCAATTAATGAATGGACCAGGGCTTGCATAATCAATGGGTAACACCTGCTATCTTCCTAAGTTCCAGTTTTCTTCCTGAATTCTGGCCACTCTCCAGAATAGGCTCATGGTTTTGTGTCCAAGATATGTACCACCACCAAGCTCTGTCACATGGCCATATACTGGATAGCTGAAGGGAATGGGAGCATCTCAGAAAACTCAGATATCAGTGTGACTACTAACATCTCAGTGGAGAAACCGTGGTTGGGCCTTTTGCTTAACAATTGTTCTTTTCCCCTGAGTCAGGAAGGACTTTGCCTCAGGCCAACCCGTTTGTGAAGCCTGAAGAAAACCGTTTTCAAATGGAAATGAATGGGCATCACCTGTGTCTCTTTGCTTAATTGCTTTGGAAAGGGATGTGTCTGAATCAGGTTCTTGGCCCAGTGTGAGGCTGTGGCTTAGATTGTCAGCACCTGATGGATGTAAAGAAAGATCCCATGTATGCATCCAACACCAAAATGGCCAAAAGAGCAGTCATTGTGGGTGAATTCTCTTGTCTTTCTCTGTAATTTTCCTGACCTCCATCAAGTGAGAATAAGGATCCTTTGGGTCTAATGAGTTCTTTAAAGCCCTGCAGAGGCTAGCCCATTGGTGCTTGGGTTTTATCATGACTCCAATACACATAAATAATCTAAATCCCACAGTCAGTAGGCCTCAAATTGGAGAAGTGGAGCAGTATTAAATGCAGGCCTATTGGATCACTCCTGTTTCACAGGAAGGGTGTCCAGGCCACTCAAACTTTAGACAAACGAGGGGCAATGGAGCTTATTTTGGATACTGTCTTGTACTGTGCTCCTCATGGAAACCTCTAGCAAGAGGTTATGTTCAGTGTCTATATGAAATAAAATGAGGGCCATGTGGGATTTTTTTTGGTTTCAATTGTTTTCATTTGTGTGGCGGTTGGAAGAGGTGACTGGGTCCACCTGGGCTTGAACAGTGGCGTGATTCCCCTTAGAGAGTGAGTTCTGAAACTGACCTCAGAGAAGTATTGCCATGACTTGTGTTGGGATTTTAGGAGGACATGCATGAGAGTCACCCATGGAAACTGAGATATAGGCCCAGGGTACCTTTCCACAGAGCACTGGGAATCTCAGCCAGGATATCACATGATTTTATTCTTAAAGGCATGTCAGCCATAGTTGAGAATCAAAACAAACATGGACCTCACATTGTAGACCTCAATGAGCCTGGCTTCATGTGACCTTTTGGCCACTCTTTGGAAAGTCTTGCCTGTGAGAGTTCTCGAAAGCGTTCATTGAAATGAGCATCCTCACCATTTAATGGTTCCCGAATGAATTAAAACCCACAGTGCCTCCAACTTCATCCTTGAAAAATGCCTAGATAAATACCATGAAATTTTTGAATTTCCCATGACCTGGTCGCACTGGGAACATTTGGATGTCCTACATCATTCATGAATCTATCAGGCAGTGCCTTGATTGACTGGGATTCATAAAAATGGTGTAGAACAGAGATACCAGTTAGTTGGAGCCTACTGAGTGGTGGGCCTAGAGCAGAGGTGGGAAGGTGTATGATAAAACATCTTTGTGAGGCCATGTCAATCTGCCATTAGCTTCCAAATTGCTTGTGACTGACATGGTGCAGCCAGCAGAATGTTCAATGAAATAGCATATTGTTATATGGAGAGGTTTCAGGGCAATGTTCAGAACCAGGTTTCTATGGACAAGGGGGCAAGCTATGAGGGATAGAAGCCTGCTTGGTGCATTCTCCTGAGAACCCTGACCCACCGCACAAGACAGAACTCCCTCCCCCACTGTGTCCCATTTGAACTCCTTGTATATCGTGAAGCAAATACCAAAGTCCCAGTGCAGCAGCAAGAAACACCATGAAAATTGGAGGATGACCAAATGGCTTCACAGTCCCCCAGGGAGACACTTAGCCCACAATGGCCACAGTTTACCTACAAAGAGAGAATTCCGCACTGCTACCTCATGTACATTGGAAAATAAGAATCCATGTCCTCCAGGTCACATAGATGCAGACCCAGCTTTGATGGTCTCACTAGAAAGAAATCAAAAGCTCCTGAAAACAATATATATTTCAAGTGCCCAACCACATAGGCAGTTTCCCAAAAAGTCTTTAGGGCACCAGAGCTCCACATTTGAGAAATGTTTACTGTGTCCCTTACTTTGGGAAACTCCTCTAACACCTCCAAGGTTGTGAACTCCTGAGCATATTCCATTCCAGATATGTATTCACAGATTTTCTAACTCTTCTTCTCTAATTCTGTATTACTTGGGGCGGAGTTAATTACAATAAATTTTTCTGGAAGAGAATAAGAAGATTTTTGTGTAGCACATATTTGCATACACATTGTGTTCATTTTCCAATTTTCCATTCGAAATACTGATTCCCTGACACTAACCCATAGCTTGCTAGACTCTGACTACTAATCCTAATGTGATGGAGAAAAATAACTCAAACAGAATAGAAATACAAGCAGTTCAGAGGAGGGGTGGTGTATAGTTGGGCTTGCCTTTTGCAATATATAGGTTTGGAGTTATAAATCTAGTCAATTTTTAATTGAAGTAGTTCTCCATGTGTTTTTAAAGTTAACAAATATGTGAATTCCTGTCTCCCTTTCTCTGTAGCCTATTAAGCACATGTATTTGTATATGCACATATTGAATCCTACCTGGTATCACACGTACATACTTGTGAGGTGGCCAACTTGACAGATACAAATTGTGGAACAGAAAATTCAACCTATGGGGGAGCTTCCTAGTTGAACAACATTATATATAAATCCATGTTCAGTAAAATAAATATTTTTGGATATGTGGATCATATAAATTTCACGATGAATTTTGATTGGCATATATATTGCTACTTTTTATTTGCTCTGTGTGGGTTTTGTGTGTGTGTGTATATATATATATATATATTCTCCAGATTTTTCAAAATGTAAAATATATGTGTCTTATTATACACTCCTAAATTCATTAATGTTCATATATTTGGATTTCTAATCAACTTTTCACAAGATTATTCTCAGAAATATTCATCCACCTGAACTACATATCTGTTTCCTAGTACTGAAAACTAAATTCAGTGAATGGTATATACAAATGCTAATATTTCTACAGTAACTTACCCAGTTTAACATCGGTGCAAGTAGATTCCTATGTTCCATGATGTCTATTTTGACGTTCATTTTTATTCAACACTGGTATATTAGTTTTCTTCATTTTATGCACATCATACGATATATATTTCTTCCACAATTTAGCAAATTTATAGGCATTTGTTTCACTTTCAATCACTTCCTGCTTTGGAACACATGTATTCCTCCAGCTTTCTTGACTGGTTTTTTCATGAGACTTCTTTCTGAACACATTGTTTTCGATTTCCATAATCACTTTTGGGGCAAACTCACACACCCATCATGATTAACCATAACTCTATTATTACCATTAGATGTATAACTGTTTGGAATGAATGATTGTATATCAACATAAAATTTCTTATGTATTTTCAGATATCAATTCAATCCAATATTAAAAGTGGAACCTGTTATATTATTTATTCACAGTATGGTCTATTAAGGCATCATCTCTATATTCATAGACCCAGGGTCTATGTATTTGTATCCCCAATACTAATTTATAAGTCTTTAAAATATTGCTTTCAGAAATGGTGGAAAAAATACTCTAGTCACCTGATATACATATACATTTCATCACAGTAATATTCCTGACACAAAATGCAAGGGTCACACTTATGACTGTACCAAAGCCTAAATTGAATGTGAGCATGTATTACTAACAACATCCATGTCCTGGTTCCCTAATGCTCTCAAATATTATTCCTATTGGTGACTACATATCTGTTTCTTCCTAAGATTATATATTCAAACTCAACCCTGTTAATAATGTCTTATCCTACCACTCACTTTGTACTTTGCCTGATTTCCTAATGTCTCCATTGATATCTGCTTTCAAATACCTTTTCTCCAGTTCATCATTGGGAATGACCCTTCAAATGTGCTGACACTTACATTTACTCTCTCACCAAAACCTTATTGCTAAAGAACTTTTGGTCCAACTCCTAGACTCACTCAAATGGGTTCTTCAAAGCCCTGCAGAGGGAAGCCCAGAGATTCTTGGGTTTTCTCATGACTCCAATTCACATAAAGTATCTAAACCCCACAGTCAGTAGGCCTCAAATTCGAGAAGCAGAGCAGCATTAATGGCAGGCCTATTTGATCACTCCTGGTTCACAGGAAGGGTGCCCAGGCCACCCTGACTTTAGGCAAATGAGGGGGAAGGGAGCTTATTTTGGACACTGTCTTGCACTGTGTCCCTCATGGAAACCTCTAGCAAGGGATTATGATGAGTGTCTACATGGAAGAAAATGAGGGCCATGTGGGAGTGTTTTGTTTTTAATTGTGGTCACTTGTGTGGCGGTTGGAAGAGATGAATGGGTCCACCTGGGCTTGAACTCTGGTGTGATTCCCCTTAGAAACGGAGTTTTGGAAATGACCTTAGAGATGTATTGCTATGAATTGTGTTGGGATTTTCGGAGGCCAGGCATGAGAGTCGCCCATGCATGACAATACGCGTCAAATTGGAGAAGCAGAACTTAATGTCCAAATCCTTTACTCACCCTTCTTTTTAATCCTACCGTCTATCTTCCTAATCTCAGATAAATACCATGATATATTTGAAATTCCTATGACCAGGTGGCACTGGAGAATCTTTGGATGTCCTGTTTCTGATCATGAGTGTACCAGACAGTGGCTTAATTGACTTGGTTTTATGAAAATGGTGTAGAACAGAGATGCCAGTAAGTTGGAGCCTGCTGAGTAGTGGGCCTAGAGCAGTGGTGTGCAGATGTGTGATAAAATATCTGTGGTGGGGTCATGTGGATCTTCCATTGGCTTCCAAATGGCTTGTGACTGAAATAGTGTAGCCAGCAGACCCTTATATGTAAAGGCATCTCGTTATATGGAGAGGTTTAACGTCAATTTTAAGAAACAGGTTGCTATGGTCAAGGGGACAAGCTATGTTGGATAGAAGACTTGTTGGTGCATTCTCCTGGAGAACCTGACCCACCACACATGACAGAACTCACTCTAGCATTTTGTCCCAGTTGAACTCATTGTATTTCGTTAAGTAAATACCATACTCCCAGTGCAGCAGCAAGAAACACGACAAAAAGTGGAGGATGACCAAAT
Source organism: Callospermophilus lateralis (assembly GCF_048772815.1). Taxonomy (NCBI): domain Eukaryota; kingdom Metazoa; phylum Chordata; class Mammalia; order Rodentia; family Sciuridae; genus Callospermophilus; species Callospermophilus lateralis. The sequence continues at coordinate 57,271 of NW_027512990.1, read as the reverse complement.
GGCTTCACAGTCCACATGGGGAGACACTTAGACCCGAGTGGCTACAGTTTACCTACAAAGAGAGAATTCAGCACTGCTCCCTTATGTTCATTAAAAAAAAGAAACCATGTTCTCCAGGTCACATAGATGCAGACCCATCTTTGATGGTCTCACTACAAATGAAGCTAAAGCTCCTGACAACAACATATATTTCAAGTGCCCGAACTCAGAGACAGTTTCTCAAGAAGTTTTTAGGCCAGCAGAGCTCCATGTTTGTGGAGTGTTTACCCTGACCCTAACTTTTGGAAACTCCTCTACCACCTCCAAGGTTGTGAACTCCTGATTATGTTCCATTCCATATATGTATTCACAGATTTTCTAACTCTTCTCCTCTAATTGTGTCTTATTTGGGGTGAAGGTAATGGCAATTCATTGTTCTGGATGAGAGTGGGAATATTTTTGTGTGGCACATATTTGCATACACATTGGATTCATTTTCTTATTTTCCAATCAAAATACTGAAATCATGACACTAACCCATACCCTACTAGACTCTGACTACTAATCCTAATATGATGGAGGAAAAATAACCAAAACAAAATAGAAATACATGCAGTTCAGTGGAGGCATGGTGTATATTTGGACTTGCCTTTTACATGATAAAGGGTAGGTGTTATAAATCTAGTCAATTTTTGGTTAAAATAATTCTCCATGTGTTTTTAAAATTAACTAATATGTGAATTCCTGTCTCCCTTTCTCTATAGACTATTCAGCACATGTATATTTATATGCACATATAGAATCCTACCTGGTATCACAGGTTAATTTTTTTGTGTTGTCTGACTTGGAAGATACAAATTGTGAGAAGAGATCCCTCCTCCTAAACGCTGTTGAAACTGAAAATTCAACCTATGGGTGAGCTTCCTAATAGAAAAACATTATACAAAAATCCATGTTCAGTAAAATAATTATTTTTGCATATGTGAATTATATATATTTAATGATGAATTTCGATTAGCATATGTATTGCTACTTTTTATAGTCTGTGTGTATGTTTTGTGTATATATATATATATATATATATATATATATATATATATATACACATACTCTCCATATTTTTCAAAATATGAAATATATGTGTCTTATATATACTCCCTAAATTTATTCATGTTGATGTATTTAGATTTATAATCGATTTTTCACAAGATTATTCTCAGACTTATTCATCAACTTGAAATATATATTTGTTTCCTAGTACTGAAAACTGACTTCAGTGAAAGCTGCACACAAATCCTAATATTTCTAGAGTAACTGACCCAGTTTAATATCAACGCAAGTAGACTCCTATGGGACATGACATATAATTTGACGTTCATTTTTATTCAACAATGGTACATTACTATTTCTGCAGTTTATGCACATCGTAGGATATATATTTTATCCACAAGTTCACAAATTTTTAGACATTTGTTTCAATGTCAATCACTTCCTGCTTCAGAACACAAGTATTCCTCCATGTTTCTTGATTGGTCTTTTCATGAGACTTCTTTCCAAAAATATTATATTTGATTTCCATAATCAGTTTGAAGCAAAACTCACACACACTTCAGGATAAACCACAACCCTAATATTACCATTAGATGTATTACTGGTTGAAATGAATGTATGTATATCAATATAAGATTTCCTGAATATTTTTAGATATCAATTTAATCCATTATTTAAAGTTGGAACAAGTAATATTATTTATTCACACTACGCTCTATTCATGCATTATCTCTATATTCATAGACACAGGGTACATCTATTTTTACCCACAATACTAATTTATACATCTTCAAAATATGGCTCCAAGAAATGGTGGAAGAAATACTCATGTTACCTGATCCACATATACATTTTATCACAGTAATATTCTGGTCAGAAAATGCAAACATCACACTTATGATTGTACCAAAGTCTAAATGGAAAATGAACATGGATTACTAAAAACATCCATGTCCAGGCTGCCTAATGCTCCCACTTGTCAATCTTTTTGGGGACTACATATTTGTTTTTTCCTAAGATTATATATTGAAACTCAATCATATTGAAAATGTCTAATCCAATCACTCACTTTACACTTTGCATGATTTCCTAATGTCTCTATGGATATCTGCTTTCCTACATATTTTCCCCAGTTCATCATTGTGACTGATTCTTCACACGTTCTGACATTCATATTCACTCTCTACCCGAAACCCTATTGCTAAAGAATTTTTGGTCCAAAACTTATACTCACTCTTCTTTTTAAACTTACAAACTGTCTTCCTAATACTACCAACTATCCCTTTTATCCTGGATGTTCTCTTCGACATTCAATCATCCAAGGTACAAGGTCCTATAACATTGTATATCGATTTATCTGAGACATCTGTGCAGAACATAATTCAAAGCTAAGTATCCCAATGAAGGTCCCAATGTCCTTCTGGGCTTCAAATCATACCTAGATTTCTGTTTCCGTACTTATATTTTACCTATATATTCTTGTAAATATCGCAGGTTCCCAATACCATTATTCATCCAACAGAATGACTCCTCACCAAAATCAAACCTGTTATTAACCCTAACCATACACTGTTCCCTCAATCTACCTTTACAGAAGAGCAGGGACAGAGTTTGTCTTACAATACAGAAATGTAGGGGATCTTCCACCTGCTTAGAAACTCAATGGTCCAAGCAGAAATGATCCCTGGAGAAGTATTAGGCAGCTATGTAGGACCTGAGAGAGCAAAAGTCATCTTCCATGGCAAACAACCTTGTCAGGATGAAGGGCTGTGTCTGAATCAGCCTCTCTATTCTTAATGGAGAGAATATGGACCAAACCAGGACAATGTGGAGAGCTGTTTCTGGTTCCATATGGTTGATATACCATTCTAACTAGTGAAAGTGTCAGAGGAAGTAGGGTATCCTCCATCTCATGGGACACTTGGAAGCAACTGTTATAACAAAGTGGTTGCCAAGGCAGTGAACTCATTAAATTCTTGAAATAAGTGACCTACCTCACTTCCTTGGTGATGGAACTCTCTGAATTTGGGATCCAGGAAGCCAGGCACACAGAGCCAGTCCCAGTCTCAGTCCCAGTGGGCTCACATGTTTGGATTTACCAAGGACAGAGTCTGTCTTTTTTGGTACCTACTGATGTGAGGATGGCCAAATGCGAGGAGAGTTCTGAAGACGGGCCTTCCCTGAGAAAGCATGTAGTGGTCAGAACAGGCTCCTGACAACTTCACAGTGTTTGACAAGGAGACCAGATCTAAGACAAGACAGGCCTTTTCGGGGGAACATAAAATGGCCCACCAGTCAAAGGACACTCTGGATAGTCACAGACTTACTTGGGGGAAGGAGGTGCCTTTTTGAGTGTGTGTGTGAGTTTGTGGTTTTGTCTCATGTTCTGAGAATAGGTAGGAAAGGCGGTGTGTTTGGTTTGGAGTGGACTATTTCTAGAAAGAACTTTGACAAGGCAAGTGTTTCTGTGTCTGTGTCTCCCACTGTGTCCATGGTTGTAGACATTAGAAAAGAGAATGCATCAATGGATGTGTCCTGTCTAGTAGAAAGCTTCCCAGCATTCATCCTGTCCATTTTAGTAATGGACTGCAGGTTGCCTTATCGATGGGCAACACCTACTATCTTACTAAGTTTCTGTTTTCTTCCTGAATTTTGGCCACTCTCCAGAATAGGTTCATGGTTTTGTGTCCAAAATATGTATCACCTCCAAACTCTGTGACATGGCTATGTTCTGGATAGCTGGAGGGAATTGGAGCATCTCAGAAAACTCAGATATCAGTGTGACCAGAAAAGCCTCAGTGGAGAAACCCTGTTTTGGGCCTTTTGCTAACCTATTGATCTTTTGCCCTGAATGTCAGGAAGGTCTTTGCCTCAGGCCACCCCTTTGTGAAGCCTGAAGGAAACAGTTTTCAAATGGAAATGAATGGGCATCACCTGTGGCTCTTTGCTTAATTGCTTTGGAAAGCCATGTGTCTGAATCAGCCTCTTGGCCCTGTGAGAGGCTATGGCTTAGATTTTCAGCGCCTGATGGATCTAAAGAAACATCCAATGTGTGCATCCAAAACCAAAATGGCAAAAACATAAGTCATTGTGGATGATGTCTCTTGCCTTCCTCTGTTAGGTTCCTGACCTTCTTCAAGGGAGTATAGGGATTTTTTGGGTCAAATGAGTTTTCCAAGCTCTTCAGAGGTGCTTGGGTTTAATCATGAATCCAAATCACATAAGGAATTTATACCTGACAGTCAGTAGGCCTCTAATTGGAGAAGTAGAGCAGTATTAGCGGCAGACCTATGTGATCAATCCTAGTTCACAGGAAGGGTGTCCAGGCCACCCTGAGTTTAGGCAAATGAGGGGCAAGGAAGCTTATTTTGGACACTCTCTTGAGCTGCGCCATTCAAGGAATCCTCCAGCCAGAGGTTATGATGAGTGACTCTATGGAAGAAGATGAGGGCCATGTGGGATTGTTTTGGTTTTAATTGTGGTCATTTATGTGGTGGTTGGGAAAGATGACTGGGTGCACCTAGCCTTGAAAACTGGTGTGATTCTCCTCAGAGACTGAGTTCTGTAACTGACCTCAGAGTAGTAATTGCTTTGAAAATGGTTGTGTCTTAATTAGCCTCTTGGCCCTGTGTGAGGCTGTGACTTAGATTATCAGCACCAGATGGATCGAAAGAAAGATCCCATGTGTGCATCCAAAACCAAAATGGCCAAAAAAGCAGTCATTGTGGATTAAGTCTCTTGCCTTTCTCTGTAAGGTTCTGAAAGAATAAAAGAAATTGAAATTGAAATTGAAATGTAAAGAACCAGGTTTGTAAACTTTCCAAGCTGCACTTTCCTGTGGCAGTTTAGACAATTCCCGGATCTGCCCATTAGATGTGTGTTGAAATCTTCCCTGACTACCTAGTTACTTAACAACCCTTTCCCAGAATCCCTGCAGCTCAGCAAGTATACATCTCAGGTATTCAACCAATCAGTTTAAATGTATACCCCTTCTTAGGGCTGACCAATCACCCCCTGCCCGAATTGTTCCCGCAAATGAAAGTGCTAATCATGCTTTAGAGTTGTTATTTGATTTTCCCATGGTATATGATGAATTGCTAAAGGAGGCTATGATGTATGTAAAGTCCCTGCCCTCTCTAAGCAATGTATATAAACTCTGCTCAAGTTGTTCTCAGGGCTCTTTGTTCTTTGCTCCTCTAAAGTGAGCTCTGAGCCCCAGCATGCTGGACCCCCAATAAAACCTTTGCTGTTGCATGAGAAAGCCTCTTGGTGGTCTTTTTCTCTGACGTTCGCCCCACCTATTTATCTGGAGGCCCCAGGTGAGATATCCGGCAGCGGCGGACAAAAGACCCCAATGGACTCCTCTCGGGGTAAGTAAGGCACCTCTTTCTGGTTTTGGGTTTCAGGTTATGGATTGGCAAAGTGGCTGTCAGTGAAGAGCATTAGCTCTCTCTGATGGTGGCTGACAGATGTGTCACAGAGCTACAGGCCACGTTCCTGGGGGACACTCCAGAGGACTAGAGAAATCAAGGAATACTAATTTCCTCAACTCGTTTATATTTTGCTTCAGGATTCGGTTCGCCAGCCCATCAGGTTTTGCCGGCTACTCAGTTTTGGTCATTGTTCTGAACTCATGTTGAGTTTACGGGCTGTCTTTATTGTCTAACCCATCAGGTTTTGGCAGTTACTCAGTTCTAATCTTTGTCTTGGACTCATGTTAAACGTTTACTGTTTGTCTTTGTCTGTGTTGCGTTTGTGTCTTCACTGTCCCTGTTTGAGTAACTCTCATTATGGGACAAAGCACTTCCACTTCTCTGTCCCTGACACTTGATCATTGGACTGATGTCCGCTCAAGGGCCCAGAATCTTTCTTTTTCAGTAAAATGCCGTACCTGGCAGATTCTCTGTGCTTCAGAATGGCCCATTCTCGGAGTCAGGTGGCCCCCCAGAAAGATCCTTCTACTTCCCTCTAATCCGAAAAGTCAGAGATATTGTCTTTCAGCCGGGGCCACGTGGCCACCCAGATCAACAGCCATATACCCCTTCCCCCAGCATCCTATCATTCAAACCTTCCACTCCTCCCCCTCTTCCTTCCATTCTCCCTCAGTCACAAGACTGGACACTCCTCCCCCTCCTTATCCTCTACCCTCGCTCTCCAACCCCCAACACGTTCCAGATGATATTCTCGCCGCTGACTCAGCCTCTCCACCGCTAGAGGCAATTGGGCCAGACCCAAGCACTCCAGGGGACTTCTCTGCAGCAGCAGCAACCCCTCCTCCCCTGGAGGAAGCTGGGCCACCTAAAGGAACCCGCCGGTGACGGATAATAGAAAACTCGGAAGCCCCTATGATGCTTCCTCTCTGTCCCTACGGGCCAATGAACCGATCCAACTGGCACCCAAACACCTTTAAATGTAGGTAGCATCTGTCCACTTATCGCCAGACTCTAATAGCGGGTCTCCGAGTGGCCGCCAGAGGGCCGACTAATTTGACCAAGTTAAGAGAGATTATCCAAGGGCCTAATGAGTCTCCCTCTATGTTTCTGGAGAGAATTATGGAAGCATATAGGAAATATACTCCTTTTGATCCTCAGGCAGAGGATGAACAAGCATCTGTTGCAATGGCCTTTATCGAGCAGGCTGCCCTAGATATTAAGAGAAAGTTACAACGTCTAGATGTATTACAAGATAAGACCTTGAGAGATTTAGTAAGAGATGCTGAGAAAGTATATTATAAGAGAGAAACTGAGGAGGAAAGGGAACAGAGGAGAGAGACAGAAAGGGAACAAAAGGAGGATGAAAGGAGCAAAAGGCAGACTAAAGCATTGACTAAGGTTCTGGTCAGAGCACCAAATATGCCAGAAGTTATAAAGCAGGGAGACAGAAAGGGATACCTGGGCCCCCGCCAATGGCTGCCCCTGGCCTCAGATCAGTGTGCCTACTGTAAAGAAAACAGGACACTAGGCCAAAGAATGCCCCCGAAAGAAGCAGAGATGCCAGTCCGCCGTGCTGACTCTAGAAGAGGACTAGGAAAGTCGGGGCTCGGATCCCCTCTCCGAGCTCAGGGTAACATTTAAAGTGGAGGGGACCCCAGTGAACTTTGAAGTGGATACAGGAGCAGTATAATCAACCTTTAAGACCCCACTGGCCCCCCTATCAAATAAATGGTCCCCTGTTAAAGGTACTAATGGCAGTAGATATTGGGCTGGGACAACTAAGAGGACTATGGACCTAGGAAATGGAAAAGTCCACCACGCTTTCCAAGTAATCCAAGAATGCCCAGCCCCATTGATGGGCTGGGATCTGCTTACCAAACTCTGGGCTAGAATAACCTTTAACCCTGATGGTCCCCAAGTGGAGTTTCTAAAGCCTTCAGTAAAAACTCCCATAGTCATTGCTTTGACAACATCCGTAGAAGATGAACATCAACACTTCGCGCCTCCTAGGACTGATCAAACAGGCAAACTACCCCAGAAATGGATAAAAGATTATCCTAATGCCTGGGCAGAAACTGCTGGGTTAGGTCTAGCCATATAACAACCTCCAATAGTAGTAGAATTAAAAGCCTCTATCTCTCCAATCAGTGTTAAACAATATCCTCTAATCAAAGAAGCTAAGGATGGGATAAGGGCCCATATTCAGAAATACCTGGCTCTTGGGGTCTTAAGGCCCTGTCATTTGTCCTAGAATATCCCCCTGCTACCAGTAAGAAAGCCAGGAACTGGGGACTACCGGACGCTTCAATACCTAAGAGAGATCAACAACAGAGTGCAGGACATTCACCCCACTGTACCGAATCCATATAATTTGCTTAGCGCTCTGAATCTGGAGCAGGAATGGTACACTGTGCTAGACTTAAAAGATGCTCACTTTTGCTTGCCCGTACATAAGGACAGTCAGTTGCTGTTTGCTTTTGAGTGGATAGACCCCGAAAAAGGAACATCTGTCCAACTAACCTGGACTAGACTCCCACAGGGGTTCAAAAACTCCCCCACTCTCTTTGATGAACCCCTCCACAAGGACTTCAATGACTTCAAAACTGCACACCCCGATGTCACCATACTCCAATATGTGGATGGTCTGCTACTGGCAGCCGACACCAAAGAGAACTATGAGTCTGGGACCCAAGCATTATTTTCCAAGCTTGCTCGGCTTGGATATAGGACTTCTGCCAAAAAGGCCCAAATTTGTCAGCAAGAAGTAATCTTCCTGGGTTATTCTCTTAGGGGTGGCAAAGGATGGCTCACTGAGCCCACAAAACGAACCTTTGTGCAGATACTGCCCCCATCTAATAAGAGACAACTCAGGGAGTTTCTTGGGACTGCCGGCTTTTGCAGGTTATGGATTCCTGGGTTCGCGTCTCTGGCTGCCCCTTTATACCCGCTGATAAAGGGGGATGCCCACTTCCAATGGACCCCTGAGCACCAACAAGCTTTTGATAATGTCAGAAAAAAGGTGCTGCTATCTGCTCCGGCCTTAGCACTCCCAGATATAGAAAAACCCTTCAGTCTCTACATCGAGGAAAAGAAAGGAATAGCACGGGTTGTGCTCACTGAGACTTTGGGACCTTGGAAAAGGCCGGTAGAATACTTATCAAATAAACTGGACCCAGTGGCTAGTGGGTCGCCCCATTGCTTAAGAGCTATAGCAGCGGCAGCCCTTCTAATAAAAGATGCTGATAAATTAACGTTGGGAAAGAAGCTAACGATTATAGTCCCCCATGCCCTGGAGTGCATCATCTGTCAGCCTCCAGAGATGTGGCTATCAAACTCTAGAATAACCCACTACCAGAACCTCTTGCTTGACAAAGACAGAATCACGCTGGGACCCGCTGCTCCACTCAACCCGGCTACACTGCTGCCAGAAGAATCATCAAGACCCGTCGCTCATGAGTGTCAACACATACTGGCAGAGGAAACCAGTATACGACGAGACTTGAAGGATCAGCCACTGCCTTGCCCTGAAGTTGTATGGTTTATGGATGGCAGCAGCTTCCTCCAAGATGGTAAGCGGTGGGCTGGAGAAGCAGTAGTTAGCAAAATTAGTGTCATCTGTTCCTCTGGTCTCCCAGAACTGACATCAGCCCAAAAAAGCAGAACTGATTGCCCTTACGAAAGTATTGGAACTAGCAACAGGCAAAAGGGCCACCATATACACTGATAGCCGCTATGCATTTGCCACTGCAAATGTGCACGGGGCTATTTACCAGCAAAGGGGGTTATTAACCTCCACCTGGAAAGAAATAAAGAACAAAGATGAGATCCTCCAACTTCTCTCAGCAGTGCAGGGCCCTAAGGAACTAGCTATAGTGCACTGCCCAGGGCACCAGAAGGGAAACGAACCCGTGGCGGTTGGAAAAAGAAGGGCAGATGAGGAAGCTTAATTGGCAGCCCTAAATGGAGTGACTGTGTTAACTTTTTCCACACCAGTGGGAACAACAATCAGGAGACTTGGCCGCACCGGAACATTCAGGCAACTTATCATCTGAGGAGACAGATACAGAACTCTGGGATCCTACAGAGCCAAGTTTACAATTTCAAAAAGCCCACCTTTATGTCAAAGACGTACACCAGCTCACCCACTTAGACTCAGAGAAGATATAGGCACTCTTAAAGGACCGGAGAAAGGACTTATTATTGACTGACTCACAGAGGAAAGAAATAGCTGAGCAGGTGAGTAGAGCTTGTCAAGTCTGCCAAGTAGTTAATGCTTACCCATCCAAGCTTCCTGCAGGGAAGCGCTTACAAGGAACCAGACAAGGACAATTCTGGGAATTGAACTTTACTGAAATTAAGCCAGCAAGGTATGAACTTAAATATCTCCTAGTCTTTGTAGATACTTTTTCAGGATGGGTCGAAGCCTTCCCCATGAAGAAAGAAACAGCTCAGATGGTAGTCAAAAAGATCGTAGAAGACATTTTTCCAAGGTTCGGCCTGCCTAAGGTAATAGGGTCCGCTAACGGACCGGCATTTATGCCCCAGGAAAGTAAGGGATTTGCCAGGACCCTGGGGATTAATTGGAAGTTACATTGTGCTTATAGACCCTAGAGCTCAGGACAGGTAGAAAGGATGAATTGAACCATCAAAGAGTACTTAACAAATTTAAGCTTGGATACTGGCATAAAAAATTGGACTATGCTCCAACCTTATGCACTGTTTTGTGAAAGAAATACCCCCTCCGCCTCTTTGTGTAACCTCACCTCTTATGAAATTCTCAATGGTGCCCTTCCTCCAGTAGGGGACCTAATCCCAACTATGAGACTTAATGATTCCTTTCACACCCCCTTGCTTGACAGATTTAAAGCCCTTTAACAAACCCAGCACCCAGCGATACCTGTGGAAACATTTGGCCTCTGCTTATCAGACTGGAGACGAGGGAACCCCACATTGATATCAAGTGGGAGGCTTCGTCTACGTGAGATGGCGTCAGGTGTCATCCCTGGAACTCCACTGGAAAGGACCATACCAGGTGCTGCTTATAACACCCACAGTGGTGAAAGTGGATGGGATCACTTCCTGGATCAATGCCTCCCATCTCATTCCTGAGCCCTGTACAGACTCTGGCTGGAAACTTCTACAGACTGGTATCCATCTCAAGTTGCGTGTCCGTCATGTGGGTAGGGCTATGGATTCTTCCCATGACCACCAGCAGCCCTAATCCCCATCAGCGTGCTCAGCAACAAGGGCAAGTAATGAATCCTAATGGGCAAGTAGTGTGATCTATTTCACAAACAGCCACCTTATGGACTTGGTTGCCATCTCTCCACCCGGACATTTGTCAGCTTGCCATAGGCTTCCCTGACTGGGATCTCCCTGACATAGAGGACCCCACACAGATCCCACTCAAACCCTAACCAGGGCAACATAGACCACCTTAAACCATGAATTATGGATGTCATCTCCCCCAGCTCAGGTGTAAACTAGCCAGTCTTGACTATTATGTGTGCCCACCTGATTTCCAAAGTCATAAAACAGGCCCAAACCTGTGGAGGACCCAGTGACTTTTATTGTAGATCTTGGGGTTGTGAACAAACGAAAGCTGCATGGTGGAACCCAAACTCCCCAGAAAGGTATGATTCCGGTAGGATGAAATGACACCTGGATTGATCCCAAGAAATGTGCTGCTAGCCCAGTGGTGTCAAAAACTCGCTGTGGAAAGAATACTCTATGTTACCCCCTCAATATAACTTTCACTTCCAAAGGAAGGGGCTACCTCAGAAAAACCTGGCCTATGGGAAATATGTGGGGAATGCGATTCTATATTTATGGCCCAGGTGATGAATTTGGTCTCTGGTTCACCGTCTGGCTTAAAAAGAAAGAAAATCCCACAGCAATAGGACCCAATCCCCTCAAGCCAGGAATTAAGCCTCCTAAACCTTCCATGCCTAGATCTACCAGAACCCCTCTACCATCTAATACTTCCTGGATTCCGTCTTTGCCTACTTTCCCAGTCCAGAGTACATCTGACTCCTCCCCCTGGGAACTAATTAAAGGAACCTTTATGGTACTGAACTCCACACAGTCAGAACTCCTTGTATTTCAGCCCAGGTCTTTGACAGCCCTGTAAATTATTGTGTAATGGTGCAGATACTCTCCAGGGTACTCTATCATAATGCCTAATCATTTGAAGGTCTACTAGGGGGACAAACAACCCGATATCAAGGGGAACCATTGTCATTTACTCTAGCCATCCTATTGGGGATAGGAGCTGCTGCAGGAGTGGGTATGGGAACAGCTTCTATGATGCGTGGTTAACAACAAATGGCCCAATTAGAAACAGCAATAAATCAAGACTTGAAGACGTTAGAGACCTCCATCACAGCTTTGCAGGAATCCTTAACCTCTCTCTCTGAAGTTGTTTTACAGAACAGGTGAGGATTAGACCTCCTCTTGATGAGGGAGAGGGCCTCTGTGTTGCACTGAGAGAAGAATGTTGTTTTTATGCTGACCATATTGGAGTTGCAAAATAATTCATGACTAAATTAAGAAAATACCTTGAAGAGCGCCAGAGAGAATGGGAGATTCAACAAGGGTGCTTTGAGTCATGGTTAACCCAGTACCCCTGGTAACTACACTAATATCAGACTTAGCTGGACCCCTGATCATCCTTATGGTGTTGCTAACTGTGGGACCTTGTTTGCTTAACCACATAGTTTCCTTTCTCCAGGCTCAGATTAGGCAGGTGAAACTCATGATAATCAGACAGAAATATGCTGCACTGGTAGGAATAGAATGTGAAACCCCACAATAATTTTGATTCATTACTTTTAAGATTAAAAGTAGTCAGAAAAAGGGGTGGGAAATGAAAGAATAAAAGAAATTGAAATTGAAACGTAAAGAACCAGGTTTTATACATTTTCCAAGCTGCACTCAGAACCTGAAATTCCTGTGGCACTTAAGACAATTCCCGGATCTTCCCATTAGATGTGTGTTGAAATCTTCCCTGACCACCTCGTTACTTAACCACCCCTTCCCAGAAACCATGCAGATCTGCACGTATACATCTCAGTGCTTCAACCAATCAGTTTAAATGTATACTCCTTCTCACGGCTGACCAATCACCCGCTGCCCAACCTGTTCCCGCCAATGAATGTGCTAATCATGTTTTAGAGTTATTATTTGATTTTCCCGCGGTATATGATGATTTTCTAAAGGAGGCTAGGATGTATGTAAAGTCCCTGCCCTCTCTAAAGAATGTATATAAACTCTGCTCAAGTTGTTCTCGGGGCTTTTTGTTCTTTGCTCCTCTGAAGTGAGCTCTGAGCCTCAGCATGCTGGATCCCCAATAAACCCTTTGCTGTGGCATGAGACAGTCTCTTGGTGGTCTTTTCCTCCGAAGTTCGCCCGACCTTTTCAGTTCCTGACTTCCGTCAAGTGAGAATAGGGATCATTTGGGTCAAATGAGTTCTTCAAAGCCCTACAGTGGATAGCCCATAGGTGCTTGGGTTTTCTCATGACTCCAAATCACATAGAAAATCTACACCTGACAGTCATTAGGCCTCAAATTGGAGAAGCAGAGCAGTATTAAAGGCAGGCTTATTTGATCATTCCTGGTTCAAAGGAAGGGTGTTTAGGCCACGCTGACTTTTGGCAAATGAGGGGCAATGGAGCTTATTTTGGACACTGTCTTGGGCTGCACCCCTCATGGAAACTTCCAGCCAGAGGTTATGATGTGTGTCTGTGTAGAAGAAGATGAGGCCCATGTGGGAGTGTTTTGATTTAAATTGTGGTCATATGTGTGGTAGCTGGAAGAGATTACTGGGTCCTCCTGGGCCTGAACTCTGGTGTGACTCCTTTTAGACACTGTGTCCTGGAACTGAGCTTAGTGAAGTATTGCCATGAGTTGTGTTGGGATTTGAGGAGGCCATGCATGAGAGTCGCCCTTGGAACCTGAGATGTAGGCCCAGGGTAGCTTTCCACAGAGCACTGGGAATCTCAGTCAGGATACCACAAGATTTTATTCTGAAAGACTTGGCAGCCATAGTTGAGATCAAAACACTCATGGATCTCAATTGTAGACCTCAATGAGCCTGGCTTCAGGTGACCTTTTGGACACTCTTTGGGAAGTCTTGCCTGTGAGAGTTCTCCAGAGTTTTCATTGAAATGATCATACTCACCATTTAATGGTTCCTGCATGAATTGAAATCCACTGTGCCTCCAACTTCATCCTTGATAAATGGCTAGATAAATAGTTTAAATTTTTGAAATTCCCATGAACAGGTGGCATACAGAACCTTTGGATGTCCTATTTCTGATCATGAGTGTACCAGACAGTGCCTTGATTGATTGGGTTTAATGAAAATGGTGTAGAACCGAGATGCCAGTAATTTGGAGCCTGATGAGTAGAGGGCCTAGAGCAGCGGTAGGCAGGTGTGTGATAAAACATCTGTGATGGGGCCATGTGGATCTGCCTTTGGATTGCAAATGTCATGAGACGGACATGGTGCAGCCAGGAGACCATTATAAGTAAACACATCTTGTTATATGGAGAGGTTTTAGGGTAATTTACAGAATCAGGTTGCTATGGTCAAGGGAGCAAGCTATGTGGTATAGAGGCCGGTTTCATGAATGCTCATGTGTGAGCCACCACATGTGATAGAACTCCCTCCAGCACTGTGTCCCAGTTGAACTCCTTGTATTTCATGAAGCAAATACAAAACTCGCAGTGCAGCAGCAAGAAACACCAGGAAAAGTGGAGGATTACTAAATGGCTTCACAGTCCACACGGGCAGACACTTAGACCACTGTGTCCCAGTTGAACTCCATGTATTTCGTGAAGCAAATACCAAAGTCGCAGTGCAGCAGCAAGAAACACAATGAAGAGTGGAAGAGGAACAAATGAATATACAGTCCACGCGGGGACACACTTAGCCCCAAGTGGCCAGAGTATACCTACAAAGAGAGAATTCAGCACTGCTCCCTCATGTTCATTGGAATATTACAATTTATGTTCTCCAGGTCACATAGATGCTGAACCAGCTTTGATCGTCTCACTAGAAGGAAGCAAAAGCTCCTGACAACAACATATATTTCAAGTGCCCAAACTCAGAGGCAGTTTCTCAAGAAGTTTTTAGGCCAGCAGAGCTCTGTGATTGTGGAGTGCTTACCCTGTCCCTTACTTTTGAAAACTCCTCTACCACCTCCATGGTTGTGAACTCCTGATCAAATTCCATTTCAGATATGTATTCACATATTTTCTATCTCTTTTCCTCTAATTGTGTCTTACTTGGGGCGAAGGTAATGTCAAGGGATTGTTCTGGATGAGAGTGGGAAGATTTTTCTGAAGCACATATTTGCATACACATTGGATTCATTATCCTATTTTCGATTCAAAATACTGAATCACTGACATTAACACATACCCTACTAGACTCTGACTACTAATCCTAATATGTTGGAGAAAAATACCCCCAAAAGAATAGAACTACAAGCAGTTCAGAGGAGGCATGGTGGATAGTTGGGCTTGCCTTTTGAATTATATAGTGTAGGAGTTTTAAATCTTGTCAATTTTTTTTGAAATAGTTCTCCATGTATTTTAAAAGTTAAGAAATATGTGAATTCCTGTCTCCCTTACTCTGAAGCCTATTCAGCACCTGTATTTTTATATGCACATTTAGAATCCTACCTGTTACCACACGTACATTCTTGTGTGGTGGCTGAATTGTCAGATACAAATTGTGAAAAGGGATCACTCCTCCTAAACGCTGTTGGAACTGAAAATTCAACCTGTGGGTGAGCTTCCTAGTTGAACAACATTATACATAAATCGATGTTCAGTAAAATAAATTTATTTGGATCTGTGGATGATATATATTTCATGGTGATTTTAAATTGGCATATAGTGCTACTTTTTAATGTCTGTGAATGTTTGTGTGTGTGTGTGTGTATATATATATATATATATATATATATATATATATATATATATATACACACTCTCCAGATTTTTCAAAATATGAAATATATGTGTATTATTTTACACATCCTAAATTTTTCATATTCATGAATATGGATTTATAATCATCTTTTCACAAGATTATTCTCAGAAATATTCACACACCCTACTAGACTCTGACTACTAATCCTAATATGATGGAGAAAAGTAACGCAAACAGAATAGAAATACAAGCATTTCAGAGGAGGCATGTTGTATATTTGGACTTGCCTTTTGCATGATAAATGGTAGGTGTTATAAATCTGGTCAATTTTCAATTAAAATAGTTCTCCATGTGTTTTTAAAATTAACAAATATATGAATTCCTGTCCCTTTCTCTGTAGCCTATTCATCACATGTATTTTTATATGCATTTATAGTATCCTACCTGGTATCACATGTACATTTTTGTGAGTTGGCTGACTTGGTAGATACAAATTGTGAGAAGAGATCACTCCTCCAAATCGTTGTTGGAACTGAAAATTCCACCTATAGGGGAGCTTCCTAGTAGAAAAACATTATACATAAACTCATGTTCAGTAAAATAAATATTTTTGCATCTCTGGATGATATATATTTATAGATGAATTTTGAGTGGCATATATATTGCTACTTTTTAATGTCTGTGTGTGTGTTTTGTGTAAATATATATATATATATATATATATATATATATATATATATATATATATATATACACTCTCCAGATTTTTGAAAATATGAAATATATGTGTCTTATTTACACTCGCTAAATTTATTCATGTTCATGGACATGGATTTATAATCAACTTTTCACAAGATTATTCTCAGAAATATTCATCCACCTGAAAAACAGATTTAACTAATATTTCTACAGTAACTGACCAAGTTTAACATCAATGCACCTCGATTCCTATATGACAAGCTGTGCATTTTGACGTTCATTTTTATTAAACCCTGGTACATTAATATTTATTCGTATTATGGACATCATAGGATATATATTTCATCCACAAATTCACAAATTTATGGGCATTTGTTTCACTTTCAATCAATTCCTGCTTCAGAACACATGTATTCCTCCAGGTGTCTTGACTGGTCTTTTCATGTGACTTCTACCCAAACACATTATTTTCGATTTCCATAATCAATTTTGAAGCAAAACTCACACCCTTTATGATAAACCATAACCCTAATATTACAAATAGATGTATAATTGGTTTGAATGAATGTATGTTTATCAATATAAAATTTTCTTTATATTTTCAGATATCACTTCAATCCATTTTTTAAAGTTGAAACCAATTATATTCTTTATTCACACTATTGTCTATTCATACATTTTCTCTATATTCAGAGACACAGGGTGCACGTATTTGTACCCCCAATACTAATTTATATGTCTTCAACATATTGCTTCCAGAAATGGTGGAAGAAATACTCATGTCACCTGATATAAATATACATTTTTTCAGTGTTATATTCTGGACACAAAACGCAAATGTCACACTTATGATTGTACCAAATCCTAAATAGGAAGTGAGCATGGATTACTAAAACCATCCATGTCCAGGTTGCCTAATGCTCTCAAATGTCTATCCTGTCGGTGACTACATATTTGTTTCTTCCTAAGATTATATATTAAATCTCAACCTGTTGAAAATGTCTAATCCTATCACTCACTTTATACTTTGCCTGATTTTCTAATGTTTCTATTGATAAATGCTTTCCTACATATTTTTTCCAGTTCATCACTGTGACCAACTCTTCACATGTGCTGACATTTACATTCACTCTCTAACCAAAACTCTATTGCTAAAGTACTTTTGGTCCAAATCCTATTCTCACTCTTCTATCTAAACCTACACTATGTTCCTAATCCTACCGACTATCCCTTTTTGACTGGATGTTTTCTTACACATTCAATCAACCAAGGTACATGGTCCTTTGCCATTATATATCGATTTATCTGAGATATCTGTGCAGAACATTGTTCAAAGCTAAGTTTCCCACTCCAGTGCCCAGTGCACTTCTGGGCTTCAAATCTTATCTAGAATTCCATTGTCATACTTATATATCACCTCTATATTCTTATAAATACCACAGGATCCCGATATTCTTATTCATCCAGCAGAATGATTCCTAACACAAATCGAACCTGTTATTAACCCTAACCATATACTGTTCCCTCAATCTATCTTTACAAAAGAGCAGGACTGAGTTGGTCTTACAATACAAAAATGTAGGGAGACTTTCACCTGCTTAGAAGCTCAAAGGTCTATGCAGATATAATCCCTGGAGAAGATATAGGGAACTATGAAGTACCTGAGAGAGAAAAAGTCATCTTCAATTGCAAACAACCTGGTCATGACGAAGGGATGTGTCTGAATCAGCCTCTATCTTCTTAATGTAGAGAAGATGGACCAAACCAGGCCTATGTAGAGAGCTGTTCCCAGGTGCCTATGGTTGATATAACTTTCTATCTTGTGAAATTGTAACAGGAAATAGGGGCAGCCTCCATCTCATGAGACCCTTGGAAGCAACTGTTAGGACAAAGTGGTTGCAAAGGCAGCAAATTCAATCAGTTCCAGAAAGAAGTGACCTCATCTAATTTTCTTGGTGAAGGAACACTCTAAACTTGGAATCCAGGCACCCAGAGGCAGTCCCAGTTCCAGTCCCAGTGGGCTCACTTGTTTAGATTTACAGAGGACAGAGTCCGTCTTTCTTGGTAAATACTGATGTGAGTATGGCCAAATGCCAGGTGAGCTCTGAAGAGGGGCCTTTCCTGAGAAAGCAGGTAGTGTCTCACTGCTGGTCCCGGACAATTTCACAGAGTTAGCCAAAGAGACCTGATCTGAGACAGGACAGGCCGTTTCGGGGGAACATAAAATGGTCCACCAGTCAGAGGGCTCTCCAGATAGTCACATACCTACTTGGAGGAAGGAGGTGCCTTTGTGGTTGTGGGTGTGAGTTTGTGGTTTTGTCTGATGTTCTGAGAATAGGTAGGAAAGGCAGTTTGTTTGGTTTGGAATGGACTGTGTCTACTGAGTCCTTTGACAAGGCAAGTGTTTCTATGTCTGTGTATCCCACCGTGTCTGTGGTTGTAGACATTAGAAAAGAGAATGCATCAATGGATTTGTCATGTCTAGTAGAAAGCTTCTCAGCATTCATCCTGCCTAATTTATGAATGGACTGTGGATTGCCTTATGGATGTGCAACACCTACTATTTTCCAAAGTTCCTGTTTTCTTCGTAGAATTATGGCCACTCTTCAGAATAGGCTTATGATTTTATGTCCACCATATGAACCACCTCCAAGATCTGTGACATGGCTATGTACTGGATAGCTGAAGGGAATGAGAGCATGTCAGAAAACACAGATATCATTGGGACCAGGAGAGTCTCAATGGAGAAACCCTGCTTTGGGTCTTTTGCTTACCTATTTGTCTGTTGCCCTGAATGTCAGGAAGTTCTTTGACTCAGGCCACCCCTTTTTGAAGCCTGAAGAAAACAGTTTTCAAATGAAAATGAATGGGCATCACCTTGGGCTCTTTGCTTAATTGCTTTAGAATGGGATGTGTCTGAATCAGCCTCTTGGCCCTGTGTGAGGCTGTGGCTTTGATTCTCAGCACCTGATTGGTCTAAAGAAGGATCCCATGTGTGCATCCAAAACCAAAATGGCCAAAAGAGCGGTCATTGTGGATGGAGTCTCTCGTCTTCCTCTGTAATGTTCCTGCCTCCATCAAGTGAGAATAGGGATCCTTTGGGTCAAATGAGTTCTTCAAAGCCCTGCAGAGTCTAGCCCATAGGTGCTTGGGTTTTCTCATGACTCCCATTTACAAAAAGAATCTAAACCCCACAGTCACTAGGCCACAAATTGCAGAAGTGGAGCAGTATTAACGGCAGGCCTATTTGATCACTCCTGGTTCACAGGAAGGGAGTCCGGGCCTTTAGGCATATGAGGGGTAAGGAAGCTTCTTTTGGACATTGTCTTGGGCTGTGCCCCTCATAGAATCCTCTAGCCAGAGGTAATGATGAGTGTCTATATGGAAGAAGATGAGGTCCATGTGGGAGTGTTTTGGTTTTAATTGTGGTCACTTGTGTGGCGGTTGGAAGAGATGAATTGGTCCACGTGGGCTGGAACTCTGGTGTAATTACCCTTAGAGACTGCATTCTGGAACTGATCTTAGAGAAGTATTGCAATGAGTTGTGTTGGGATTTTAGGAGGCCACGCATGAGGGTAGTCCTTGGAAAATGAGTCTTGACCCAGGGTTGCTTTCCACAGAGCACTGGGAATCTCAGCCAGGATATCACATGATTTTATTCTGAAAGACTTGGCAGCAATAGTTGAGAGTCAAAACAAACATGGACCTCATATTGTAGACCTCAATGGGCCTGGCTTCATGTGAACTTTTGGCCACTCTTTTGGAAGCCTTGCCTGTGAGAGTTCTTGAGAACTTTCATTAAAATGAGTTTCCTCAACATTTAATG
Source organism: Callospermophilus lateralis (assembly GCF_048772815.1). NCBI lineage: Eukaryota > Metazoa > Chordata > Mammalia > Rodentia > Sciuridae > Callospermophilus > Callospermophilus lateralis. The sequence continues at coordinate 37,343 of NW_027512990.1, read as the reverse complement.
GTTCCTGAATGAATTGAAACCCACAGTGCCTCCAACTTCATTCTTTAAAAATGGTTAGATAAATACCATGAAATGTTTAAAATTCACATGAGCAGGTGGCACTGGAAAACCTTTGGATGTCCTGTTTCTGATTATGAATATACCAGAAGGTGCCTTGATTGACTGGTTTTCATGAAAATGGTATAGAAAAGAGATGCAAGTAAGTTCGAGCCTGCTGAGTAGTGGACCTAGAGAAGTTGTGGGCAGGTGTGTGATAAAAAATCTGTGGTTTGGCCATGTGGATCTGCCTTTGGCTTCCAAATGGATTATGACTGATATGGTGCAGCCAGCAGACCCTTCTCTGAAAAGGCATCTTGTTATATGTAGGAGTTTCAGGGCAATGTTCAGAATCAGGTTGCTATGCTCAAGGAGGCAAGCTGGTGGGATAGAAGCATGGTTGGTGCATTTTCCTGCAGACCCTGACCCACCACACGTGACTGAACTCGCTCCAGCACTGTGTCCCAGTTGAACTCCTTGTTTCATGAAGCAAATGCCAAATTGCGAGTGCAGCAGCAAGAAACAGCACGAAAAGTGGAGGATGACCAAATGGATTCACAGTGCACACGGGGAGACACTTAGCCCCATTGGTCACAGTTTACCTACAAAGAGAGAATTTAGCAATGCTGCCTCATGTTCATTGGAAAACAAGAAACCATGTGCTCACAAAGGTCACAAAAATGCAGACCCAGCTTGGATGGTCTCACTACAATGGAAGCTAAAGCTCCTGACAACAACATATATTTCATGTGCCCAACCTCAGAGGCAGTTTCTTAAGAACTCTTTAGGCCAGCAGAGCTCCATGTTTGTGGAGAGTTTACATTGTCCCTTAATTTTGGAAACTCCTCTACCTTCTCCAAATTTGTGAAAATTGAGCAGTTTCCATTGCAGATATGTATTCACAGATTTTCTAACTCTTCTCCTCTAATTGTGTCATACATGGGGCGAAGGTAATGTCAAGGCATTGCTCTGGATGAGAGTGGGAAGATATTTGTGTAGCACATATTTGCATACACATTGCATTCATTTTCAATTTTCTATTCGAAATACTGAATCCCTGACACTATCCCATACCCTACTATCCTCTGACTACTAATCCTAATATGATGGAGAAAAATACCCAAACAGAATAGAAATACAAGCAGTTCAGAGGAGGCATGCTGCATACTTGGACTTACCTTTTGCATGATAAATGGTAGGTGTTATAAATCTAGTCAATTTTTAATTGAAATAGTTCACCATGTGTTTTTAAATTAAACAAATATATGAATTCCTGTCTCCCTTTCTCTGTAGCCTATTCATCACATGTATTTTCATATGCACTTATAGAATCCTACCTGGTATCACATGTACATTTTTGTGAGGTGGCTGACTTGGCAGATACAAATTGTGAGAAGAGATCACTCCTCCAAATTGCTGTTGGAACTGAAAATTCCACCTATAGGGGAACTTCCTAGTAGAACATCATTATACATAAACTCATGTTCAGTAAAATACATATTTTTGCATCTGTGGATGATATATATTTAAAGATGAATTTCGATTGGCATATATATTGCTACTTTTAAATGTCTGTGTGTGTTTTTTTTGTGTGTGTGTGGGTATGTGTGTGTGTGTATATATATATATATATATATATATATATATATACACTCTCCAGATTTTTCAAAATATGAAATATATGTGTCTTATATACACTCTCTAAATTCATTCATGTTCATGCATGTGGATTTATAATAAACTTTCCAAAATATTAGTCTCAGAAATATTCATCCACCTTAAATACATATTTGTTTCCTAGTACTGAAAACTAACTTCAGTGAATGGTGCATACAAATGTTAATAATTCTACAGGAACTGATCCAGTCTATCACCAATGCAAGTAGATCCCAATGGGACATGATATATAATATGATGTTCATTTATATTCAACACTGGTACATTATTATTTCTTCAGTTTTTGCTCATCATAAGATATGTATTTCATCCACAAGTTCACAAATTTGTAGGCATTTCTTTAAACTTTAATCACTTCCTACTTCACAACACATGTATTGTCAGGGTTTCTTGACTGGTCTTTTCATGAGACTTCTTTCCAAACACATTATTTTCGATTTCCATAATCACTTTTGAAGTAAAACTCACACACTCTTCATGATAAACCAAAACACTAATATTGACATTAGATGAATAACTGGTTGGAATGAATGATTGTATATGCATATAAGATTTCCAGTAATTTTTCAGATATCAGTTCATCCCATTATATTAAGTTGGAACAAGTTATATTACTTTTTCACAGTATGGTCTATTTATGCTTTATCTCTATATTCATAGACATAGGGTGCACCTCTTTGTACGCCCAATACTAATTTTATGTCTTCAGTATATTGCTACCAAAAATGGTGGAAGAAATACTTATGTCACCTGATCTACATATACATATTATCACAATAATATTCTGGACAAAAATGTAAATGTTACACTTATGATTGAACCAAGCAAAGCCTAAATGAAATGTGAACATAGATTACTAAAAACATCCATGTCCAGGGTGCCTAATGCTCTCAAATGTCAATATTATTGGTGACTTCATATTTGTTTCTTTCTAAGATTCAACCTCAAGCCTGTTGAAAATGTCTAATCCTCTCACTCACTTTATACTTTCCCTGATTTTGTAATATCTTTATTGATATCTTCTTTTCTACATATTTTCCCCACTTCATCATCGTGACTGGCTCTTCATGTGTGCTGACATATACATTCACTCTCTAACTGAAATCCTATTGCTAAAGAACTTTTGTTCCAAATCATATACTCACTCTTCTTCCTAAAACGACCGACTATCTTCCTAATCCTACCGACTATCCCTTTTTGAAGGGATGTTCTCTTCTACATTCAATCTTCCAAGGTACTAGGTCCTATGCCATTGTATATCAAATTAACTGAGACATCTGTGCAGAACATAATTCAAAGCTAAGTATCCCAATCAAGGGCCCAATGCCCTTATGGGTTTAAAATCATACCTGGATTTCTGTTTTCATACTTATGTTTCACCTCTACATTCTTGTAAATATACCAGGTTCCCAATACCATTATTCATCCAGAAGAATGATTCCTCACACAAATCGAAATCAAACCTGTTATTAACCCTAAACATACACTGTTCCCTCAATCTCATTTTACAGAAGAGCAGGGACAAAGTTGTTCTTACAATACAGAAAAGTAGGGGACCTTCCACCTGCTGAGATCCTCAAAGGTCCATGCAGAAATGATACCTGGAGAAGTTGTAGACAGGTATGAAGGACCTGAAAGAGCAAAAGTCATCTTCGATGACAAACCACCTGGTCAGGATGAAGGGATGTGTCTGAATCAGCCTCTCTCTTCTTATTTTGGAGAAGATGGACCAAACCAGGCCTGTGTGTGTGTCTATGGTTGATATACCATTCTAAATTGTGAAAGTGTCAGAGGAAGAAGGGGCAGCCTCCATCTCATGGGGCCCTTGGAAGCAACTGTTAGGACCAAGTGGTTGCCAAGGCAGTGACCTCATTCAGTTCCAAAGAAAGTGTCATACCTCATTTCCTTGGTGATGGAACTCTCTGAACTTGGTATCCAAGAAGCCAGGCACCCAGATGCAGTTCCAGTCCCAGTCCCAGTGGGCTCACTTGTTTGGATTTACCAAGGACAGAGTCAGTCTTTCTTGGTACCTACTGATGTGAGGATGGCCAAATGCCAGGAGAGCTCTGAAGAGGGACCTTTCCTGAGAAAGCAGGTAGTGGCTCACCACTTTTTCCTGACAACTTCACATAGTTGGCCAAGGAAACCAGATCTGAGAGAATACAGGCCATTTCGGGGGAACATAGTATTGCCCACCAGTCAGAGAACACTCCGGATAGTCACAGACCTACTTAGGGGAAGGAGGTGCCATTGTGAGTGTGGGTGTGTGGTTTTGTCTCTTGTTCTGAGAATAGGTAGGAAAGGCGGTTTGTTTGGTTTTCAGTGAACTATTTCTAGTAAGTCATTTGACAAGGTGAGTGTTTCTATGTCTGTGTATCCCACTGTGTCCGTGGTTGTAGACATGAGAAAAGACAATGCAACAATGGATGTGTCCTGTGTAGTAGAAAGATTCCCAGCATTCATCCTGCCCAATTTATGAATGGACTGCTGCTTGCCTTATGGATTGGCAAAACCTACTACCTTCCTAAGTCCCTGTTTTCTTCCTGAATTCTGGCAACTCTCCAGAATAGTCTCATTGTTTTGTGTCCAAGATATGTACCAACTCCAAGGTCTTTGACATGTCCATGCACTGGATACCTGAAGGGAATGGCCAGTATCTCAGAAAACTCAGATATGAGTGTGACCAGAAAAGTCTCAGTGGAGATACCATGCTTTGGGCCTTTTGCTTACCTATTGTTCTGTTGCCCTGAATGTCAGGAAGATGTTGGGCTCAGGCTACCCCTTTGTGAAGCCTGAAGAAAACAGTTTTCAAATGGAAATGAATGGGCATCACCTGTGGCTCTTGCTAAATTGCTTCGGAAAGGGATGTGTCTGAATCAGGCTCTTGGCCCTGTGTGAGGCTGTGGCTTAGATTCTCAGCACCTGATGGATCTAAAGAAAGATCCCATGTGTGAAACCAAAACCAAATTCGCAAAAAATTTCAGTCATTGTGAATGAATTCTATTGCCTTTCTCTGTTAGGTTCCTGAAATCAATCAAGTGAGAATAGCGATTCTTTTGGTCAAATGAGTTCTTCAAATCTCTGCAGAGGTGCTTGTCTTTTCTCATGACTCCAGTTCACATAAAGAATCTAAGCCCCACAGTCAGAAGGCCTCAAATTGGAAAAGCGGAGCAGTATTAATGACAGGCCTATTTGATCACTCCTGGTTCACAGGAAGGGTGTCCTTCCCACCCTGACTTGAGCCAAATGAGGGGCAAGGGAGCTTATTTTGGACACTCTTTTGGAATGTGCCCCTCATTGAAAGCTCCAACCAGAGGTTATGATGAGTGTCTATAAGGAAGAAGATGGGGCCATGTGATAGTGTTTTGTTTTTAATTGTGTTCATTTGATTGGCGGTGTGAAGAGATGACTGGGTCAAGCTGGGCTTGAACTCTGGTTTGATTCCCCTTAGAGACTGCGTTCTGGAATTGACCTCAGAGAAGTATTGCCATGAAAAGTGTTGGGATTTTAGGAGGCCACACATGAAAGTCACCCTTGGAAACTGAGATCTAGGCCCAGGGTGGTTTTCCAAAGAGTACTGGGAATCTCAGCCAATATATCACATGATTTTATTCTGAAAGACTTGGCAGGGATAGTTTTGAGTCAAAACACACATGGACCTCACTTTGGAGACCTCAATGTGCCTGGCTTCATGTGACCTTTTGGCCACTCTTTTGGAAGCCTTGCCTGTGAGAGTTCTCCAGAGCTTTCTTTGAAATGAACTTCCTCAACATTTAATGGTTCCTGAATGAATTGAAACCCACAGTGCCTCCAACTTCATCCTTGAAAAATGGCCAGATAAATACCATGAAATTTTTAAAATTCCCATGACCAGGTGGCACTGGAGAACCTTTGGATGTCCTGTTGCTGATCTTGAGTGTACCAGACCCTGCCTTAATTCACTGGGTTTCATGAAAATGGTGTAGAACAGAGATGCCATTGAGTTATAGCCTGCAGAGTTGTGGGCCTAGAGAAATGGTGTGCACTTTTGTGATAATACATCTGAGTTGTGACCATGTGGTTCTGCCATTGGCTTCCAAATTCATTGTGACTGCCATGGTGCAGCCAGGAGACCCGTATATGTAAAAGCATGTTTTTATATTGAAAGATTTCAGGGCCATGTTCAGAATCAAGTTGCTATGGACATGGGGGCAAGCAAGTTAGAGCCTGCAGAGTATTGGGCCTAGAGAAGTGTTCTGCAGTTGTGTGATAATACATCTGTGTTATGGCCATGTGGATTTCTCATTGGCTTCCAAATTTTTTGTGACTAACATGGTGCATCCAGGAGACCCGAATATGTAAAAGCATGTTTTTATATTGAGAGGATTCAGGGCCATGTTCAGAATCAAGTTGCTATGGACAAGGGGGCAAGGTATGTGGGAAAGAAGCCTGGTTGTTGCATTCTCCTGCAGACCCTGACCCACAACACGTGACAGAACTCCCTCCAGCACTGTGTCCCTGTTGAACTTCTTGTATTTTGTGAAGCAAATACCAAACTCCCAGTGCAACAGCAGGAAACACCACGAAAAGTGGAGGATGACCAAATGGCTCCACAGTCCACATGGGGAGACAATTAGACCCCAGTGGCCACTGTTTACCAACAAAGAGTGAATTCAGCACTACTGCCTCATGTTCACTGGAAAATAAGAAACCATATCCTCCAGGTCACATAGATGCAGACCCAGATTTTATTGTCTCACTTCAAAGGAAGCTAAAGCTCCTGAAAATAACGTATGTTTCAAGTGCCCAACCTCAGAGGCAGTTTCTCAAGATGTCTTTACGCCAGCAGACCTCCATGTTAGAGGAGTGTTTACCATGTCCCTTACTTTTGGAAACTCCTCTACCACCTCCAAGGTTCTGAACTCTGAGCATTTTCCACTCAAGATATGTATTCACAGATTTTCTAACTCTTCTATTCTAATTGTGACTTACTTCAGGCGAAGGTAATGTCAAGGATTTGTTCTGGATGAGAGTGGGAAGATTTTTGTGTAGCATATATTTGCATACACATTTGATTCATTATTCTATTTTCCATTTGAAATACTGATCCCTGACACTAACTCATAACCTACTGGACTCTGACTACTACTCCTAATATGATGGAGAAAAATAACCCAAACAGAATAGAAATCCAAGCAGTTCAGAGGAGGCATGGTGTATAGTTGGACTTGCCTTTTGCATAAAAAAGGGTAGGTGTTATAAATCTAGTCAATTTTCTGTTGAAATAGTTATCCATGTGTTTTTAAAGTTAACAAATATGTAAATTCCTGTCTCCCTCTCTCTGTAGCCTATTCAGCACATGTATTTTTATATGCACATATAGAATCCTACCTGGTATCACACGTACATTCTTGTGAGGTGGCTGACTTGGCAGATACAAAATGTGAGAAGAGATTACTCCTCCTAAATGCTGTTGGAACTGAAAATTCAATGTATGGGTAAACTTCCTAGTTAAACAACATTATACATAAATCTATCTTCAGTAACATGAATATTTTTGAATCTGTGGATGATGTATATTTCATGGTGAATTTCAATTGGCATATATATTGCTATTTTTATAGTCTCAGTTTGTGTGTGTGTGTGTGTGTATATATATATATATATATATATATATATATATATATATATATACTCTCCAGATTTTTCAAAATATGAAATGTATGAGTCTTATTATACACTCCCTGAATTCATTCATGTTCATGTATGTGGATTTATAATCAACTTTTCACAAGATTATTCTCAGAAATATTCATCTACCTGAAATACATATTTGTTTCCTAGTACTGAAAACTAACTTCAGTGAATGGTGCATACAAATTCTAATATTTCTACATTAACGGACGCAGTTTAACATCAATTCAAGTATATTCCTATGGGACATGATGTGTATTTTAAAGTTCATTTTTATTCAACACTGGTACATTACTATTTCTTCAATTTCTGCACATCATCGTATATATTTATCATCCACAAGTTAGCAAATATATAGGCGTTTGTTTCACTTTAAATCACTTTCTGCTTCAGAACACATGCATACCTCCAGGTTTCTGGACTGGTCTTTTCATGAGACTTCTTTCCAAACACATTATTTTCAATTTCCATAATCACTTTTGAAGCAAAACTCAAACACTCTTCATGAAAATCCATAACCCTAATATTTCATTCAGATGTATAACGGGTAGGATTAAATGTAGTATATCAATATAAGGTTTCCTGTATATTTTCAGATATCAATTCAATCCATTATTTAAAGTTGGAACCAGTAATATTATTAATTCACAGTATTGTCTATTCATGCATTATCTCTATATTCATAGACAAATGGTACACCTATTTCTACCCAAAATACTAATTCATATATCTTCAAAATATTGCTCCCAGAAATGGTGGAAGAAAAACTCCTATTACCTGATCTACATATATTATTTATTATAGTAATATTCTGGACACACATAGGAATGTTCACACTTATGATTGTACCAATGTAAAGGTCGGGCGAGCGTCGGAAAAGAGACCACGAAGAGACTGTCTCATGCAACAGCAAAGGGTTTATTGGGGGTCCAGCATGCTGGGACTCAGAGCTCACTTGAATAGAGAAGAGAGCCCTAAGAACAGCTTAAGCAGAGCTTATGCAATTTACGTGGTGAGAGCAGGGAGGGAAATTTATTGATGGGTAAGGTCGAGTGAGTGGTTTGCATGCCAATGGGAGAGGGAGTACATTCAACAGTTTGGCAATTGGGGACAGCACATTCTGGGAACAAGATTAGCAAACAGTTTTCAAGATTTCATCAGTATTTTGTTAAGCATACAGAAAAACAAGAAGTTAAAAGTACATATTTTATTAACCTTTCATTCCCCACTTCTTATTCTGGTTAATTTTAATCATAAAAATGAGCATTGCGGGGTCTCACATTTTATGTCTTCTAGTGAGGTATATTGTTGTCTGATTACCATAAGTTTAACTTATCCAATTTAAGCTTGTAGAAAGGAAACTAGATGGTTGAGCAAACAGGGTCCTACAATTAGCAATGAAATGAGGATTATTAATGGACTGGCCAGGGCTGATAAAAGCGTAGTTAACCAGGGGGACTGTGTGAACAAAGACTCAAACCACCCTTTTTGTGCATCTCTCTCTTGTTGATGCTCTTCTAGGCGTCTTCTTAATTTACTCATAGATTTTTTTACAACTCCAGTATGGTCGGCATAAAATCAACTTTTTCCCTCAATGCAGCACGAAAGCCCCCTTCTCTCACGAAGAGGAGGTCCAACCCTCGCATGTTCTGTAAAACAATTTCAGAGAGAGACGTTAAAGATTCCTATAAAACTGTGATGGAGGTTTTTAATATCTTTAAATTTTGGTCTATTGCTGCTTCTCATCGGGTCATTTGTTGTGTCACATGGACTAGGACAGTGATTCCTGTGCCCACACGTGCAGCAGCTCCTTTTCCTAATAGGATGGCTAAAGTGAGGGATACAGGTTCCCAGAGGAACTGGGTTGTATGCCCCCCTATTTGATATTTAAATTAACCTGCCTCATGATAGAGCACTCTGGGAAACATCTGAACATTACATAATTAATCACATCTGTTGACCATTTTATGAAAACATAAACAATGTTTAAGTATATAGAATTATACTGTTGTAAGGACGGACAATTCAAGGCACCTAAGATAGCACCGAAGACAGCGAAACATACCTATTTGGTTGCAACGGATTTAGAGGGCATTGCTTCTGTTGTAATCAATTAGTCACCTGATCTCCAAATTTAGGTAGTTTCCGAATTTTGTACCCAACATGTAAGGGAAGGGGCTCAGAAGTTCACAGTCTGCATAAGTTCACAAAAAGAAGTTTTCGTTTCTATTGTTTTTTTCATCTGTTCTGGGCAAGTTAACATTTTAAGGACACCTGGAGTGGGAGAGCTTTTTTCTTCTCTCTTTTTTTTTTCTCACTGCCAGCTGTAACAATGGAGCTCATTTGGTAACTTATTTATCTTAGAAATGTAACCATGTCTGTGAAGCCCCAGCTCAAGGCCAGAGGCCTTGTTCACATGTTTTGTGAAAAACTAGTAAGGGGGAGCCTAGCTTAGGAGTGCTGATTTTTCCAGCCAGTGGCCAAATAGAACAGGGAAACACGGAAAGGGGAAGTTTATCTACATTGAACTCTTTTATAGGGACTCTTTGGCTGAAAGTCCTAAAGTCAGCCATGGTGAAGACTGCTGGAGAAGGTCATTTAAGACTTTTCTGTGGGCCTGGTATAGACGGGGAAGACAGGGAAGGCGGGTCTGAAAGCAGCACCTTGGGTCTGAGCATGAGGAAGGAGAGATGTAAAAGAATAATGGGAAAGGGGTTTGGAATTTTCCAGGCAACAAAACTTGAGCAGTAGAACAGATAGAGCAGAGGGGAAGATGGGAGTTTGTATCCCAAAAAGCCTGTGAGGGACTTTAAATTCTTAGTAACCTGTTTTCAGTGATGACAGAGCAACTTTAAAGGCCATTTTCATTACATCTTGGATAGGGGTCTGAGGGCTCTCCTTAGCTGGTTTGAGCTTTGGGTTAGCTGGTAAGAGGACCTGGTGGGACCTGGTGAGGGCACTGACAGGAGAAGAGAGTAGTGAGTGGGTGGATGGGTACCTCAGTACCTGCTACCTCAGCAAGGGGGCAATAATCTGAGAACCGGCGGTTTGGGTTTTTGATCTAGTAATTGGAGGGAAGAAATCAGGTTGCTGAGGTGGGACTGGCAGCAGAGAGTCTGGAGCAGAAAGCTGAGGGTGAGGATCTATTGGATAAGCATAGTTCAGGATGTGAGCGAAGGAGGGAAAATGCCTCCACTTAGGGGAATTTCCTTCCACCCTTTGAGCACTTGCCGAAGTTAAAAAGGTCACGGAGAATTTTAGGATCTAGAGACCCCTCTGGGGGCCATCGGTATTGGTTGTGTAATTGGTAATATGGCCAATGCTGTGTATTGAATTTGATGAGGAGTTTGGGTTCCACCAGGCACCCCTGTATGCTCACATTCCCATGACTTACAGAAGAAATCGGCATTTCCCCCACACAGCCATGTCTGTTTGTGGCTTTGATAGTCCGCTGGACAAACATAGTAATCTAGGCTAGCCAACCTGCATCTGGCTCTCGTGTCCCTACATCCATAATGTTTGTTTCTATTACCTATGATACGGAAAGGATTTATTGGAATTTTAGTTGGATCCCCTTCATCAGGGATATCCCAAAAGGAAAGACCTATAGCCAGCTGACAAATGTCTGGGTGGAGAGATGGCCACCATGTCCCTAAAGGGGCTGTATGTAAGATATACCATACTTCTTGTACAGTAGGATTTGTGATCAGCCATTACTGCTGAACAGGCTGATGAGGGTTAGGACTACTCTTGGCCAAGGGGAGAGTCTGTAGCCTTATCCACATGGCGAATACGCAATTTGAAAGTGTTACCAGTCTTTTCCAGTTTCCAGTCAGATTTTGGACAGGGCGCAGGCCAGAGATGAGAGACATGGATCCATGAAGTGATTCCGTCTACATTTACCACTGTAGGTGTTATATGTAGCACCTTATATGGTCCTTTCCAGTGGGGTTCCAGGGATGACACCTGATGTCGTCTAATGTAGACGAAGTCTCCTACTTGGTATCCATATGGAGTCCCCTCGTCCCCAGGTTGGTCGGCAGTGGCCAGATGTTTCCACAGATATTGCTGATTTCTTTCAAGAGCTTTAAGTCTGTCAATCAAGGGGGTATGGAAGGGATCGTTAGGTCTTAGAGTTTGGGTTAGGTCCCTTACTGGAGGAGAGACCATAGAGAATTTCATAGGGGGTGAGGTTACACAAGGAAACAGAGGAGTATGAGTATTTCTTGCATGAAACAGTGCATAAAGCAGGAGAATAGATCGATCTTTTATGCTGATCTCTAAGCTTGATTTTGTTAAGTCTCTTTAATGGTTCTATTATTTTTTTTTTACCTGTACTGAGCTCTGGGGTCTATAAGCACAATGTAATTTCCAATTAATCCCCAGGGTCCTGGCTAATCCCTGACTTACCAGGGCAATTAACGCCAGTCCATTATCAGACCCTATTGCCTTAGCCAGTCCGTATCTTAGAAAAATATCTTTCAGGATCTTCTTGACCACCATTTGTGCCATTTATTTTGTTGTTGTTGTTTTTTTTGTGTGTGTGTGTCGGGGGGGGGGGGGAAGGCTTCAATTAATTCATCCTGAAAATGTATCTACAAAGACTAGGAGATATTTAAGTCCATAACTTCCTGGCTTAATTTCAGTAATGTCCACTTCCAAGAATTGTCCTGGTCTGGTTTCTTGTAGGTGCTTTCCTGCAGGAAAGTTGGAAGGGTAAGCATTAACCAATTGACAGACCCGGCAGGCTTTTGTTACCCGTTCAGTTATTTCTTTCGCTCTGAGTCGGTTAGTGGAAAACTCTGTTCTTGATCCTTCAGGAATGCCTGCAGTTTCTTTGAACCAAGGTGAGTGAGTTGATGTACATTTTTAACTTAGTTTAGGGCTTTCTGAAAATGCAAGCTGGGCTCAGTGAAGTTGAGGGTTTCAGTGTCAGTGTCCTTAGATGTTATCAAAAGCTTGCTGGTGCTCAGGGGTCCATTAGAATTGGGCATCTCTCTTTAACAGCGGGTATAAAGGAGCAGCTAAGGACGCAAACCCAGGTATCCATAAGCTGCATAAGCCAGCAGTCCCAAGAAACTCTCTGAGTTGTCTGCTGTTAGATGGGGGTGGTATCTGCTCAATGGATTGTTTTCTGGTCTCAGTGAGCCATCGCTTACTGCCCCTAAGGGAATAGTCCAGGAAGATTACTTCTTGCTGGCAAATTTGGGCTTTTTTGGCAGAAGCACTATACCAGAGTTGAGCAAGCTCGTATAATAATAATTGGGTTCCAGACTCACAGTTTTTCTTGGTGTTGGCTGCCAGTTGCAGGTCATCAACATATTGAAGCAGGGTGACGTCAGGGTGCATAGTTCTGAAGATGTTGGGGTCTCTGTGGAGGGCTTCATCAAAGAGAGTGGGGGAGTTTTTGAACCCCTGTGGGAGTCTAGTCCATGTTAGTTGACCAGACGTCCCGGTTTCTGGGTCTACCCACTTGAAATCAAATAGCAACTGACTATCTTTATGCAGAGGCAAGCAAAAGAAAGCATCTTTTAAGTCCAGAACAGTATACCATTTCCGCTCATGGTTCAGAGTGCTAAGCAGATTGTACAGATTATGTACTGTGGGGTGAATGTCCTGCACTCTGTTGTAGATCTCTCTTTGGTCTTGAACGGTGCGATAGTCCCTGGTTCCTGGATTTTTATACTGGTAACAGGGCAGTGTTCCAGTTCAAATGACAGGGCCTTAGGACCCTTAAGGCCAGATATTTCTGAATATGGGGCCTTATCCCATCTTTAGCTTTTTTGCTCAGAGGATATTTTTTGACATTGATGGGGGAGCGGAAGTTTTTAACTCCACTGTTATTGGAGGATGTTTCACGGCTACGTGTAACCCAGCAGTTTTTTTCCTAGGCATCTGCGTAATCTGTTATCCATTTCCGGGGTAGCTTGCCTGTTTGATCAGTCTTGGGGGGTTTGACAAGTTGATGTTCATCTTCTCCTGACATAGTAAAAGCCGTGACTATAGGAGTTTTTACTGAAAAATTTAGAAATTTCACTTGGGGGCCTTCAGGGTTAAAAGTTATTCTGGCCTGGAGCTTTTTGAGCAGATGTGTGCCCATCAATGGGGTCGGGCATTCTGGGATTACTAGGAACGAGTGATGGATTTTTTCTTTCCCCAGGTCCATGGTCCTCTTAGTTGTCTAAGCCCCATATTTACTGCCATTAGCCCCTTGAACTAGAGTCCTTTTTGTTTGATAGATGGCCCAATGGGGCCTTAAGGGCTGAGTATACTTACCCTGTATCCACTTCAAAGTTTAACCCCCCCGGCGAGTACTTTGTCTTCTATTGGCCGGGCCAGCTACCTCCAAGGAAGGAGGGGCTGTGTGTGCCGTGGGGTAGTCACCTGGAGGGCGCTGGGCTGGCCTATATTCCTCCAATGGTGGAGAGTCTGAGTCAGCAGCAGGGGAATCACTTAGAGGGTGTTTGGGGTTGGAGGACAAGGGCAGGGCATAAGGAGGGGGAAGAGAGTCCAGTAGAGTCTTGAGACTCAGGGACAACAGAGGGTGGAGGAGGGGGAGCAGAGGGTTTGAGAGATAGAAAAGTGGGAGAACCAGTAGGAGCGGGGACAGGGACAAGGAAAGGCTTCAACCATGGAAGAGGAGATTTGCAGAGGTCCTGCAAACTAAAGATATATTGCTGTTGATCTGGATGGCTATGTGGCCCCGGCTGAAAGACAATATCTCTGAGTTTTTGAATTAGTGTGAAGTAGAAAGATCCTTCTGGGGGCCATCCGACTCCAAAGGTGGGTCATTCTGAGACACATAGAGTCTTCCAGATCTGACGTTTTACTGAAAAAAAGAAGATTCTGAGCCTTTAAGCAGACTTTGGTCCAGTGATCAAGGTTCAGGGACAGAGGCATTGAAGTGCTCTGTCCCATATGAAAGATACACAAATAGTGAAAGCAATGACACACGACACAGACAAGACAAGACAATAAAGACAGGCAATGGACGTCCAATACTGAGAACAGGACTGAGTAGCCAGGAAAACCTGATGGGCTGACAATACCGAATCCAAAACAAAATATCACTGAGTTTAGGAGACTATTGTTACTCGGTTTCCCGAGTTCTCTGGGGTGTCCCCCAGAGACGTGGCCTGTGGCTCTGTGACACTTCTGTCAGCCACCGTCAGAGAGAGCTCATGCTCATCACCAATAGCCATTTTGCCCATCCCTAACCTGAAACCTGAAACAAGAAAGTGGCGCCTTACTTAACCTGAGATGAGCCTATTGGGGGTCTTTCGTCCAACGCTGCTGGAACTCGCTGGGGCCCTCAGATGTAATGGTCAGGCGACCATTGGAGGAAGAGACCACCAAGACACTGTCTCATGCAACAGCAAAGCGCCCAAAATTCTGGGGCTCAGACCTCACTTGAATAGAGCAGAGAGCACTGAGAACAGCTTAAGCAGAGCTTATATACTTTTCTTGAAGAGGGCAGGGAGGGAAGTTTATTGATGGGTCAGGGCAAGTGGGCGGTTTGCATGTAAACGGGTGAGGGTGTACATTCTGCAGTTTGGCAGTTGGGGACAGCACATTCTGGGAACAAGTTTAGCAAAAAGTTTTCAAGATTTCAAGAGTGTTTTCTTAAGCATACAGAAAAACAGGAAGAGACAAGTACCTATTTTATTTATTTTAAACAAAGCCTAAATGGAAAGTGAGCATGAATTACTAAAAACATTCATGTCCAGGTTGCCTAATGCTCTCAAATGTCAATTCTATTGGTGACTACATATTTCTTTCTTCCTAAGGTTATATATTCAACCTCAACCCTGTTGAAAATGCCTAATCCTATGACTCACTTAATAATTTGCCTGATTTCCTAAGGTCTCTATTGATACCTCCTTTCCTACATATTTTCCCAAATTCATTATTGTGACTGACACTTAACATGGGCTGACATTAATATTCACTCTCTAACCGAAACCCTATTGGTAAAGAACTTTTTTCCAAATCTTATTCTCACCCTTCTTTCTAAACATACTGACTATCTTCCTAATTCCACCGACTATCCCTTTTTGACTGGAGGTTCTCTTCGACATTCAATCATCCAAGGTACAACGTCCTATGCCATTGTGTATGGATTTATCTGAGACATTTGTGCAGAAAGTATAACATTGCTAAGTATCCCAATCAAGGTCTCAATGCCCTTCTGGGATGCAAATCTTACCTAGATTTCTGTTTCCATACTTTTAACTCACGTCTATATTCTTATAAATATCACAGATTCCCAATACCATTATTCATCCTGCAGAATGATTCCTAACCCAAATCGAAACTGTTATTAACCGTAACCACACAGTGATCTCTCAATCTAACTTTAGAGAAGAGCAGGGACAGAGTTGGCCTTAAAATATAGGGATGTAGGGGATCTTCCACTTGCTGAGAACCTCAAAGGTCCATGCAGAAATGATCCCTGAAGAAGATGTAGGCAGCTATGAAGGACCTGAGAGAGCAAAAGTCATCTTCCATTGCCAAAAAACCTGGTCAGGATGAAGGGATGTGGCTGAATCAGCCCCTCTCTTAATGTACAGGAGACGGACCAAACCAGGCCTTTGTGGAGCGCTGTTTCTTGGTGCCTTTGATTTATACATCATTCTAACTTGTGAAAATGTCACAGGAAGTAGGGGCAGCCTCCATCTCATGGAACCATTGGAAGCAACTGTTAGGACAATGTGTTTGCCAAGGCAGTGACCTCATTAAATTCCTGAAGGAAGTAACCTACCTCACTTCCTTGGTGATGGAACACTTTAAACTTGGGATCCAGGAAGCCAGGCACTGAGAGCCAATCCAAGTCCCAGTCCCAGTGGGCTCACTTGTTTGGTGTTACTAAGGACAGAGTCAGTCTTTCTTGGTACCTACTGATGTGAGGATGGCCACATGCCAGGGACCTTTCCTGAGAAAGTAGGTAGTGGCTCTCCACATGCTCCTGACAACGTCACAGAGTTGGCCAAGGAGACCAGATCTGAGAATGGATAGGCCATATCAGGGGAACATAGTATGACCCACCAGTCAAAGGACACTCTGGATAGTTACAAACCTACTTAGGCGAAGGAGGTGCCTTTGTGGGTGTGGGTGTGAGTGTGTGGTTTTGTCTCATGTTCTGAGAATAGGTAGGAAAGGTGGTTTGTATGGATTGGAATGGACTTTTTCTAGTAAATTGTTTGACAAGGCGAGTTTTTCTATGTCTGTTTCTCCCACTGTGTCCGTGGTTGTAGACATTAGAAAAGAAAATGCATCAGTGGATGTTTCCTGTCTTGTAGAAAGCTTCCCAGCATTCATCCTGCCCAATTAACGCATGGACTGTGACTTGCCTTATGGATGGGCAACACCTACTATCTTACTACGTTACTGTTTTCTTCCTGAATTCTGGCCACTCTCAAGAATTGGCTCATGGTTTTGTGTCCAAGATATGTACCACCTCCAAGCACTGTGACATGGCCATGTACATGATAACTGAAGGGAATGGGAGGATCTCAGAAAACTCAGATATCAATGTGACCAGTAAAGTGTCAGTGGAGAATCCTTGCTTTGGGCCATTTGCTTACCTATTGCTTCATTGCCCTGAATGTCAGGAAGGTCTTTGCCTCAGGCCACCCCTTTGTGAAGCCTTAAGAAAACAGTTTTCAAATGGAAATGAATGGGCATCACCTGTGGCTCTTTGCTTAATTGCTTCCAAAAGGGATGTGTCTGAATCAGCCTCTTGAACCTGTGTGAGGCTGCTGCTTAGATTCTTAACACCTGATGGATCTAAGGTAAGATTCCATGTGTGCTACAAATACAAAATGGTCAAAATAGAAGTCATTGTGTATGAAGTCTCTCGCCATCTTCTGTAAGGTTCCTGACCTCCATCCTGGCCTGCAAAGGCTAGACCATAGATGCTTGGGTTTTTTCATGATTCCCATTCATATAAAGAATTTATACCTGGCAGTCAGTAGGCCTCAAATTGGAGAAGTGGAGCAGTAATAAGGTCAGGCCTATTTGATCACTCCTGGTTCACAGGAAAGGTGTTTAGGCCACACTGACCTTAGGCAAAATAGGGGCGAGGGAGCATATTTTGGACAGGGTCTTGGACTTCACCCCTTTTGGAAACGTCCAGCCAGAGGATTTGATGAGTGTCTACATGGAAGAAGACGAGGGCTATGTGAAAGTGTTTTGGTTTTAATTGTGGTCATTTGTGTGGCAGTTGGAAGACATAACTGTGTCCACCATGGCTTGAACTTTGGTGTGATTCCCCTTAGAGACTGCGTTCTGGACCTGACCTCAGAGAAGAATTGCCATGAATTGTGTTGGGATTTCAGGAGGCCACGCATGAGAGTCCCCATTGGAAACTGAGATATAGGCCCAGGTGGCTCTCCACAGAACACTGGGAATCTCAGCTACGATATCACATGATTTTATTCTGAAAGACTTGGCAACCATAGTTGAGATTCAAAACACACATGGACCTAGCATTGTAGACCTCAATGGGCCTGGCTTCATGTGACCTTTTGGCCACTCCATGGGAAGCCTTGCCTGTGAGAGTCCTCCAGAGCTTTCATTGAAATGAAATTCCTCACCATTTAATGGTTCCTGAAAGAATTGAAACTCACAGTGCATCCAACTTCATCCTTGAAAAATGGCTAGATAAATACCATGAAATTTTTGAAATTCTTATGACCAAGTGGCACTGAAGAACATTTGGATGTCCAGTTGCTGATCATGAGTGTACCAGAGAGTGCCTTGATTGACTGGGTTTCATGAAAATGGTGTAGAAGAAAGAATCCTGTATGTTGGCGCCTGCTGAGTAGTGACCCAGAGCTGTGGTGTGCAGTTGTGTCATAAAATATCTCTGGTGGGGCCATTTGGATCTGCCACTGACTTCCAAATGTCTTGTGGCAGACATGGTGCAGCCAGTAATCCCTATATGTCTGATCTCTTCATATAAAGGCATCTTGTTATATTTAGAGGTTTCAGGGCCGTGTTCAGAATCAGGTTGCAATGGTTGAGGGGGCAAGCTATGTGGGATACAAGCCTCATTGGTGGATTCTCCTGGAGACCCTGACCCACCACACGTGTGAGAAATCCCTCCAGCACTGAGTCCCTGTTGATCTCCTTGTATTTCATGAAGCAAATACTAAACCCCCAGTGCAGCAGCAAGAAACACCATGAAATGTGGAAGATGCACAAATGGCTTCACATACCACATGGGGAGACACTTAGCCTTCAGTGACAACAGTTTCCCTACAAAGAGAGAATTCTGCACTCCTGCCTCATGTTCATTGGAAAATAAGAAACCATGTCCTCCAGGTCACATAGATGCAGACCCAGCTCTGATGGTCTCACTACAAAGAAGCTAAAGCTCCTGACAACAACATATATTTCAAGTGCCCAAGGTCAGGGAGAGTTTCTCAATAAGTTTTAGGCCGGCAGAGCTCCATGTTTGTGGAGTGTTTACCTGTTTGACGAGGACAGGAGAAAAGACCACTGACTCCAATTAAAATCAAATTAAAGCAAGCTTATTATTTTTCCACTGGCTGAGCTGCCTATCCCTCTCAAAATGGCAGAAACAAGACAGCAACCCCACCTTTCCTACAGCCCAGCTTTATAGTCCAGTAAGTTACACAAAAGGGGGGTTACAGATAACAGAACTCGGAGAAGCATCACGCTATTGCTAGTTTACAATTTTTTTTTTTGCTGGCCCCATCATCAGAATTTATGAGGACCATTAGAGACTCACGAGAGTCGTTGACTGGCCAGAGAAGGCCAATATTTATGAGGTGTCACTAAATTTTCAGAGAGGGCTGCTATCTGGTCAGAGAGCCAGGCATGGGTGAGTTCAAGGCACGGACAGGCATTCCAAGCAGATTCAGAATTTGCAGTAATTTATAGGAAAGCAAAATTATCTTTTCATGATTTTGTGGCAAGATGGCTCCCAATTTTAATAAATGATCAGGTTGGGTTTATCATTCCCCCCCATTTTTTTTTGCTTTTTAATATTTTTTAAATTAATTTTTATTGTAGGTTGTTCAAAACATTACATAGTTCTTGATATATCATATTTCACACTTTGATTCAAGTGGGATATGAGCTCCCATTTTTACCCCATATACAGATTGCAAAATCACATCAGTTGCAGAACCATTGATTTACATATTGCCATTATGGTGTCTGTTGTATTCTGCTGCCTTTCCTATCCTCTACTATCCCCCCTCCCCCCTCCCCTCCCCTCTTCTCTCTCTACCCCCTCTACTGTAGTTCATTTCTCCCCCTTATATTTTTCTCCTTTCCCCTCACTTCCTCTTTTATGTAATTTTGTATACCCCTGAGGGTCTCCTTCCATTTACATGCAATTTCCCTTCTCTCTCCCTTTCCCTTTCACCTCTCATCCCTGTTTAATGTTAATCTTCTTCTCATGCTCTTTGTCCCTACTCTGTTCTTAGTTACTCTCCTTATATCAAAGAAGACATTTGGCATTTGTTTTTAAGGGATTGGCTAGCTTCACTTAGCATAATCTGCTCTAATGCCATCCATTTCCCTCCAAATTCTATGATTTTGTCATTTCTTAATGCAGAGTAATACTCCATTGTGTATAAATGCCACATTTTTTTATCCATTCGTCTATTGAAGGGCATCTAGGTTGGTTCCACAGTCTTGCTATTGTGAATTGTGCTGCTATGAACATGGATGTAGCAGTGTCCCTATTGTGTGCTCTTTTTAGGTCTTTAGGGAATAGACCGAGTAGGGGAATAGCTGGATCAAATGGTGGTTCCATTCCGAGCTTTCCAAGAAATCTCCATACTGCTTTCCAAATTGGCCGCACCAATATTCAGTCCCACCAGCAATGTACAACAGTACCCTTTTCCCCACATCCTCGCCAGCACTTGTTGCTGTTTGACTTCCTAATGGCTGCCAATCTTACTGGAGTGAGATTTGCAACAAAATGAAACTGAATCCCTTACTCTCGCCATGCACAAAAGTTAACTCAAAGTGGATCAAAGAACTTGATATCAAATCAGAGACATGGCGTTTGATAGAAGAAAAAGTTGGCTATGATCTACATACTGTGGGGTCGGGCTCCAAATTCCTCAATAGGACACCCATAGCACAACAGTTAATAACTAGAATCAACAAATGGGACTTACTCAAACTAAAAAGTTTTTTCTCAGCAAAAGAAACAATAAGAGAGGTAAATAGGGAGCCTACATCCTGGGAACAAATCTTTACTCCTCACACTTCAGACAGAGCGCTAATATTCAGAATATACAAAGAACTAAAAAAATTAGACAATGAGATAACGAATAACCCAATCAACAAATGGGCCAAGGACCTGAATAGAAATTTCTCAGAGGAGGACATACAATCAATCAACAAGTATATGAAAAAATGCTCACCATCTCTAGCAGTCAGAGAAATGCAAATCATTCCCCCTTTTTTAATGTGTCCCTTCCAAATTTTTGATAGGGTAGGGAAAGAGCAATGAGGGAATTTTAATCCCTCAGGTAACAGTCTCCAAATTTTTAGAACTCACCCAAAATTGGATTCCTGGTTTTACCTGACTTAATTAATTACTTATATTGATATTCTATTTATTTTTGGCTCCATAGTTGTAAGTCGAGAGGCGTCACTCATTTTGGCTTCTTCTGAGCTGAGAGAGAGTGACGTGAGTGGGCACAGTATAAGGGACATGAGTTGCCTTTTAGAAGTCAGTTGAGGAACATGAGTTGCCTTTTAGAAATCAGTTCGTTTTGAAGTCTGGTTGGGGAAGAACAGGTTGTAAATTCATCTGGGGATGGTTCTTCTGTGTGAGAAACAAGAACCATGAGTACTGAAAAAATGTTGCAGCAGCTGGAACATGTCACTGTATAGAAGTTCCCTCAGCAGGCTTTAATATTCCCAGTTATCAGAACTGTCAACTTAATATTTAACATTTAGTGTTACAGTTATCCCTCTCCATAAGATACAGTTTAATGATTTAATATCATCTGATCTTGCAAAATCATTTTACTAGTATGACCTCTGTGTGTAATAGAGAAACCTTTAATTTTGTTACTCAGGGCTTGATAATCGTACTAGCAAACACCAACCCTACCTGTAGGTTAGGAATATCTGTAGGCCTTAAACTAAAAATTTCTGCCTCTGGCAGCTCCTCTTGATAGTCTCTTTTTATAGTTATGAGGCATTCCTTTCTGGGAATCCTTCTTTGTAGCCTCCAGTCTTACTTATTTTGGGAGGCTAACATAATGTGTATAAAAAATTATTATTATTATTATTAATATTATTATTTAAAATGCCCAGGAATGGCTGTATTTTGGTTTTAACTGTCTTTCCTAAGTGTTTATCATGAAACAGTCAAACTGACTTTTGTTTCTATCTATTGTTAACAGTCAGCTGAGCTTTTATGGGAGTCATTCCTGGGGAAACTTGAGAGCAGCTTCTCAGTTCTGCTAGTGCCATTTGCGCTAGGTGGGTCCAGGTCTTGCTTGACCATGTGGCTACCCTTGGAAGCATCAGGGATGTCTCCCTTCTCTGATGACTCTCCTCTTCTTAGCAAATGCACTGATTGGCTTTCTGTTCTCCAGGGGTCTCATTAATCTCCCTAATTGGGAAGATATGAGGCCCAGAGTTGCAAAGCTCTTTGAGAAGTCCCTTGTTCCCTGGATTCAGACTGACTCAGAGGGCAAGAGCCAAATATTGGTTTTCTTGTCCCTTTTCATGTAACTTTAATATAAATCCTAATCTTAATCATCCAGCAAATAAATTTTAACAGCCTTATATTAAGAGTACTGGGCTTTAATGTCTATAACTTTATAATTATTTATCTTTTTTATTAACTGGGATCTGTATTATTCTGTCTGTCTTGTAGGTGATGACTTATTATCTTAAATTAACCCATGTTGTGTTCTTAAAGCAACACTTCTGTAAAACACTAACAAGGAATCTTTAGATCACTTATAAGGAAATTACAAAATAAAATTTTTTAACAAGAGTAAAAATACTTAGTTCGTGTAATAGCTACCCTGAAGTTTTAAGCTGAGTTATACATTATATCCCCTGTTTGAGATCCTAGAAATCTTGACAGAAAAAAAAAACAACTTTTGAACATAAGTTTAAATGAAATAATATCTGACCTACTTCTTTCGTAGTCATTCTCACATATAGTAAGATGGGACACAGAGCCTTATCTCAGGTAAGGCAGGGCTCTTTATAAAACTTAAGTGTTTTACTTCTAAAGATGATCTTTGTTTTTTTAAATATCATTTTACAAAGATTACATATATTATTTGAGGTCACATGAACATTAGTTAACACCATATGATATCACATTTAAAACATGAATTTAAGAAAGGCTGAAAGTTTTTAACCTTTATATAGATTAGACTCTCATTAACATAAAAATACATTTAAATTGTTCCCCAATGTAAAAAGTAACATACAACTTTACATATCTTATTGATAAGAAGTAAATGAATGCCCAATATATTTTTTTACCATACAACTTCAGAACACCAGCTTGAAATAATGCTCTTTTAAAGTTTCTACCTTACAGATTCGTATACCTGAAAGATATGAGCACATTAATAGCATCACAATTACATTGAAGTTTCTACATTAACCAAGTTTAGCTTTTAAATAAATGGCAGTACAGTGCTCTAAAATAACAGTTCTTATTTAATCAGTTGTTTAATTTTTATGCTTGCTTGCTCTAGAAAAAATAAAACTTAATAAACACAATGTTATGGGTAAACTTATGTTTTAAGAAATTTTTGTCTCTTTAACACATGACTGATTATTACAATCTTATACAGACATTAGTACAAACTTATACAGACCTTAGTAAATCAATCAGATATCTAACAAAAGTACTCATGAATGAGTAATCCCATATCAAATTTACTTTACTTATTTATCAATATATTAGACAAATATATTGAACAGTGTAAACCATTTTTTTGTTGAAGGAAAAGTCTTAGAACCAAGCATATTAGAACATTTGTAGACATTAATATTTTATTAGATTTTTGAACACCTAGAAAAACTTGTAAGCTTAAATTTAAAGACATTTATTTTTATCTCTTTATCCAATTTAAATTCAACTATTTAAATCACTGAATTAAAGATCTTTGGATCCACTTTTTAAAATTTGTTTTTATGAGCGTTTTTGTTTTAATGAGTGCTCTTTATAAATGTTAATTTGTGTATCATATATATGATATACGGACATATGAATATATAGACATACAACACATAACAAAATTGTGCACACATAATAATAGTAAAGGCCTTGTAGCTTTTCCAGGTGAAATATCCATTGCAATGTTTCAAAAACTACACAGTTAGTCAAAGATAGAACTGGTCAGAAAAACATCATCCTAGGTCTTTAGGATCAAAATCATGAGCTCAAAAAAAAAATAAAGAATCTAAGGAAAAAATAAGAGTCCTAGAAAAATTGACTGGCCATTAATTAGTAAATACCATACAATTTAATTTTTTTAGGCCTCAGATCACTCTCCTACTGAGCTTGCAGGCCTCTTTCATTTGCCATTCAACATAAGTCCTGGCTGAGGTCTGGAAGGAGCAGGTAAAAGCTGCTATTCTGAGCAGACACCTCAGGCCTAAGGCATTTCAACCATAATTTTCAGGTTCAGATGTTGAAAATTATAATACAATTTTAAGACAAAATTCACAAAATTTTATGATACAAGTTTAAGACACAGTTTACAAAATTTTACATCTTTATATCTTGTTTTGTCAACAGATACCATACTATGATTTACTATACTTGTCCAAATTAATGCACTGGTAGACACAGTGACATTTTCCCAGGCTACCCAATTAAAAATTGGTGAAAAAAAAGCCTGAATGATTGGGAAGTTACTTGCCAACTTGGAAGTAGAGTTCTCTAGTTTTCCATCCTAAGTATTTAAGTTCTCTGGCATGAATTATCTGAAATCATAAACTAAACAATTTCCTAAACCCGACTTTTAACTGCAAGATTGTGCAATGCTTCAAAAACCCATTCAGATGCCAGATTGTTACAATAAAACATCATCATTTAGATACACATTCAGCTAAGATCATTCCCAAGAAATGATTTATAATATCAACACATTATTGCACATGTCTTAAAGGGCCAGAAACAAAGACACAAGACAGACTGAAAGGAGCTCCAGACTATGGCTTACAGACAGAAGCCTTTAAACCAGAGCAGATAAGAGAAAAATCTCCTACACCAGTGGCACCATAGATTTTCCCACAAGGGAACCAGATGTTTTCACAGAGGGACAACCTGAAATGTAAAATCAAGGGTCTCCATGGTGACTTTACTGTATTTAGTGTCCCCTTTTTCTTTTTCTCTTTTTTAAGAAAACAGAGATGGCAAAATCCTTACAGTGCAGGGAAGGAAGTAGGTAATTCTCTGAAGCAACAGGGCTTGGGCAGCTGCTGGAAGTCCCTCAGTCCCTCCTTTCACTTACAGGATTAGCTCCTCTTGTTCGGTTCCACCCCAAGCACGCTCCGTCTCCTAACATTTCAGTAGTCAGCTCTCAAAGAGTTCCGGAGTGTGGGGGGTACCAAAAATTGTAACTTAAAGTTTGGTTCCTGATTTTGAAGCCAATTAATACCAATTTAATAATGAGGACAGGGTTTGAGAAAAAGAAAAAGGGAGATTCACTGCTTTGCTAACAAAGGAGAAAAACAGGGGTCTCTGCCCAATGGTTGTGATTCTATCGATCTGAAGGGACAAGGGGTTTTAAGGAGTTTCACGTGTTAACCTGGGAGATACTCAGTTCTTAGGTCCCCAGCAGGCATTGCCCTCTGCAGTGGGTGTGCTCCAGGCAGCCAGCTAGGGGCTTCTCTCATCCTGCTTAACAAAGGGTATTAAAGTTCATCACAGTTCTTTAAAACACAGTCCAAATGGGTGTCAGTTTACTTGCTTTATTACCCATTTTCAGTTAAGTTTTACCACAGAAATCACACAACAAAACACACTAAAACAAACCAAAAAAAAAAAAACATATGAAACACAGAACAAAACACACAAAAAAACAGAAAACCAGCACAGAAACAGAAAAACAGAGGAACTATGCAACGTCTTGCTAAAGCTCTGGGATAGGAGCTCCTGTGTGCCCATTGGCACCTCTCTATGCTTTCAGAGGAATTCCCTACAGAACATAACAGAGGACAGAATGATTCTCGTTACTGTACCAGACAGGAGTATATGTGTGTCTCCCCAGGACACCACTCTGTCATCAGAAGAGATCTCCCTTAACCGGATATCAGATGTTATATAGGCGCCACTTACCTATGGAGGCCTCCTCCACCATGTGCTTGCTAATAGTTTTAGGGCGGTGGTTCACTGCAGTGCTCCCTGGACCAAAATCTCACACCAAGGCCTTGGAAATTGCCTCTCCATGCCGGAGCCCTGGAGGGAAGGCCAGCTTCAGAATTTCCAGTAGTCTGTGATCTATTGGGGCAGGGTCATCTCGATGGGAAACTACAAAATATTAGACCAGGATGCAAGAAAAGACCACTGACTCCAATTAAAATCAAATTAAGGCAAGCTTACTATTTCAAAGTGGATCCAAAGATCTTTAATTCACGTGATTTAAATGGTTCAATTTAAATTGGATAAACAGATAAATATAAATGTCTTTAAATTTAAACTTACAAATTTTTCTAGGTGTTTAAAAATCTTATAAAATATTAATGTCTACAAAAGGTCTAATATACCTTTGTTCTAGGACTTTTTCTTCAACAACAACAAAAAAAAATGGTTTAAACAGTCTCCCACTCTAAGCCATTTTCTACCATCAATGGACCCTTCAGGGGGAAACCATGGACACAATTCTCCTATGTATGAAAAGAATAATTTTAAGTCCTTTTTCTTAACATGTGCCCCCTATGTCTTGAGGGCCTCCTTGAGGCCTGACAAAAACAAATCATGTGACGAAACTGCTTGTCCCATGGTGGGTCACTCACCATGTGTCATCCCCACTCTCCTCCTGGATCTGTCTTTCGGTGGTGTCTGCTGAGGCAATCGCAAGCTCCGCTTTTTTAAGTCTTCCCTGAGGACAGGTTTCCCCCTCAGTCAAAGGCTCGAGCCCCTATTGATCCTCAGGCAGAGGATCAAAAGGCATCTGTCATGATGGCCTTCATTGGGCAAGCTGCCCTGGATATTAAAAGAAAGTTACAACTCTTAGAGGGATCACAAGATATGACTTTGGGAGATTTAGTCAGAGAAGCCGAGAAAGTATACTATATGAGAGAAACAAAGAGAAAGAAAGGGAGCAAAGGGAAGATTAGAGATGCAAAAGACAGACTAAGGCATTGACTAAGGTCCTGGTCACAACAATAAATAGGCCAGAAATTAACAAACAGGAAGACAGGAACGGAAACCTGGGTGCACGCCAGAGGCCACAATGGAGTTTAACTCAGCATTAAAAAATGACAAAATCATAGAATTTGCAGGGAAATGAATGGCATTAGAGCAGATTATGCTAAGTGAAGAAAGCCAATCCCTAAAAATCAAATGCCAAATGTCTTCTTTGATATAAGGAGAGTAACTAAGAACAGAGTAGGGATAAAGAGCATGAGAAGAAGATTAACATTAAACTGGGATGAGAGGTAGGAGGGAAAGGGAGAGAGAAGGGAAATTACATGGAAATGGAAGAAAACCCTCAGGGTTATACAAAATTACGGACAAGAGGAAGTGAGGGGAAAGGGAAAAATACAAGGGGGAAAAATAAATTACAGTATAGGGGGTAGAGAGAGAAGATGGGAGGGGAGGGGAGGGGAGGGGGGATAGTAGAGGATAGGAAAGGCAGCAAAATACAACAGACACTAGTATGGCAATATGTAAATCAATGGATGCGTAACTGATATGATTTTGCAAACTATATACTGGATAAAAATGGGAGTTCATAACTCACTTGAATCAAAGTGTGAAATATGATATATCAAGAACTATATAATGTTTTGAACAACAAACAACAAAAGTTAAAAAAACACATGGAGAACTATTTCAACAAAAAATTGACTAGATTTATAACTCCAATTCTACATAATGCAAAAGGCAAGTCCAATTATACACCATGCCTCCTCTGAAATGCTTGTATGTCTATTCATTTTGGGTTATTTTTCTCCATTATATTAGGATTAGGAGTCAGAATATAGAGTCTAGTAGGGTATGGGTTAGTGTGAGTGATTCAGTATTTCGAATGAAAATTAGGAAAATGAATCCAATGTTTATGCAAATATGTGCTAAAAATAATCATCCCACTCTCATCAAGAACAATGCCTTGACATTACCTTCGCCCCAAGTTAGACACAATTAGAGGAGAAGAGTTAGAAAATCTATGAATACTTATCTGGAATGGAATATGCTCAGGAGTTCACAACTTTGGGGGTGGTAGAAGAGTTTCCAAAAGTAAGGGACAGGGTAAACACTTCACAAACATGGTGCTCTGCTGACCGGAAGACTTATGAGAAACTGCCTCTGAGTTTGGGCACTGGAAATATATGTTGTAGTCAGGAGCTTTAGCTTCCTTTGCAGTGAGACCATCAAAGCTGGGTCTGCATCTATGTAACCTGGAGCACATGTTTTCTTATTCTTTAATGAACATGAGGCAGTAGTGCAGAATTCTCTCTTTGTATGTAAACTGTGGCCAATGGGGGCTAAGTGTCTTCCTGTGTGGACTCTGAAGCCATGTGGTCATCCTCCATTTTTCATGGTCTTTCTAGCTGCTGCAATGGGAGTTTGGTGTTTGCTTCATGAAATACAAGTAGTTCAACTGGGACACAGTGCTGGAGGGAGTTCTGTCATGTGTGGTGGGTCAGGGTCTTCCAGGAGAATGCACCAACCAGTCTTATATCCAACATAGACTTCCCCCTTGTCCCTAGCAACTTGATTCTGAACATTGCCCTGAAACCTCTTCATATAACAAGATGCCTTTACATGCAAGGGTCTGCTGGCTGCACCATGTAAGTCAAAAGCCATTTGGAAGCCAATGGCCAATCCACATGACACCAACACAGATGTTTAATCACACACCTGCCCACCACTGTTCTAGGCCCACTACTCAGCAAATTCCAACTTACTGGCATCTCTGTTCTACACCATTTTCATGAAACCCAGTGATTCAAGGCACTGTCTGGTACACTCATGATCAGCAACAGGACATCCAAAGGTTCTCCAGTGCCACCTGGTCATGGGAATTTCAAAAATTTCATGGTATTTATCTAGCCATTTTTCAAGTATCAAGTTGGGTGCACTGGTTTTTCCATTCATTCAGGAACCATTAAATGGTGAGGATGAAAGCTCTGGAGAACTCTAAAAGGCAACGCTTCCCAACGAGTGGCCAAAATGTCACATGAAGCCTGACCCATTGATGTCTACTCAATGTGAGTTCAATATGTGTTTTGACTGTTTACTATGGTTGCCAAGTCTTTCAGAATAAAATCGTCTTATATCCTGGTGGAGATTCCCAGTGCACTGTGGAAAGACACCCTGAGACTAGATCTCAGTTTCCAAGGGCGACTCTCATGTGTGGCCTCCTAAAATCCCACCAAAATTAATGGCAATACTTCCCTGAAGTCAGTTCCAGAACTCAGTCTCTAAGGGGAATCACACCAGAGTTCAGGTCCAGGTGTACCCAGTCATCTCTTCCAACCAGCACACAAATGACCACAATTAAAACCAAAACACTGCCACATGGCCCTCATCATCTTCCATATAGACACTCATCGTAACCTCTGGATGGAATTTTCCATGAGGGGCGAAGCCCAAGACAGTTTCCAAAATAAACTCCCTTGCCCCTCATTTGCCTAAAGTCAGGGTGACCTAGACACCCTTCCTGTGAACCAGGAGTGATCAAATAGGCCTGCCTTTAATACTGTTCTGATTCTCCAATTTAATCCTACTGATTGTCGGGTATAAATCCTTTATGTGAGTTGGAGGCAATAGAACACCCAAGCACACATGGGATCTTTCTTTAGATCTATCACCTTCTGAGAATCAAAGCCCCAACCTCACACAGGGCCAAGAGGCTGATTCAGACACATCTCTTTCCAAAGCAATTAAGCAAAGATCCACAGGTGATGCCCATTCATTTCCATTTGAAAAATGTTTTCTTCAGGCTTCAGAAAGGGGTGGCCTGAGGCAAATACCTTCCTGACATTCAGGGCAACATAACCATAGGTAAGCAAATGGGCCAAAGCAAGGTTTTTAAACTGAGACTTTACTGGTTACACTGATATCTGAGTTTTCTGAGATGTTCCCATTCCCTTCAGCTATCCATTACATGGCCATGTAACAGATTTTGGAGGTGGTACATATCTTGGCCACAAAACCATGAGCCTATTCTGGAGAGAGGCCAGAAATCAAGATGTGTAGAGGACCTTAGGAAGATAGTACGTGTTGCCCATCCATAAGGCAAGCCACAGTCCATTTATAAACTGGGCAGGATGAATGCTGGGAAGCTTCCAACTAGACAGGAAACCTCCATTGATGCATTCTCTTTTCTAAAGACTACAACCACGAACACAGTGGATACACAGACATAGAAACACTCGCCTTGCCAAACGACTTCCTAGAAACAGTCAACTCCAAACCATACAAACCACCATTCCTACCTATTTTCAGAACATGAGACAAAACCACAAACTCACATCCACATCCACAAAAGCACCTCCTTCCCCCAAGTAGGTCTGTGACTATCTGGAGTGTCCTCTGACTGGTGGGCCATACTATGTTGCCCCAAAATGGCCTGGCCTGTCTCAGATCTGTTCTTCTTGGCCCACTCTACGAAGTTGTCAGCAGGCAGCATTGAGCCAATACCTGCTATCTAGGGAAAGGCCCCTTTTCTGAGCTCTACTGGCATTTGGCCATCCTCATATCATTAGGTACCAAGAAAGACTGACTCTGTCCTTGGTAAATCCAAACAAGTTCGACCACTGGGACTGGAACTGGGACTGGCTCTGGGTGCCTGGCTTCTTGGATCCCAATTTCAGAGAGTTACATCACCAACGAAGTTAGGTAGGTCACCTCCTTCAGGAACTGAATGAGATCACTGCCTTGGCAACCACTTTGTCCTAACAGTTGCTTTCATGGGTCTCATGAGATGGAGGCTGCCCCTACTTCCTGTGACACTTTGACAAGTTTGAATGGTATATCAACAATGGCCACCCGGGAACACCTCTCCACGCAGGTCTGGTTTGGTCCATCTTCTCTACATTAAGAAAAGAGAGGCTGATTCATACACATCCCTTCGTTATCACAAGGTGTTTGCCATGGAAGATGGCTTTTGCTCTCTCAGGTCCTTCATAGCTGCCTACATCTTCTCCAGGGATCATTTCTGCATAGAAATTTGAGGTTCTCAGCAGGTGTAAGATCCCCTACATTCCTGTATTGTAAGATGAACTCTGTCCCTGCTCTTTTGTAATGTTAGATTGAGGCAACAGTGTATGGTTAGGGATAATAACAGGATCGATTTGGTTTAGGAATCATTCTGTGGGATGAATAATGGTATTGGGAACCTGCAATATTTATAGGAATACAGAGGTGAAATATAAGTATGTAAACAGAAATCTAGGTGAGATTTGAAGCTCAGAAGTGCATTGGGCAATTGATTGCGATACATAGCTTTAAATTACGTTCTGCACACATGTCTCAGATAAGTCGATATACAATGCCATAGGACTTGTACCTTGGATGATTGAATGTAGAGGAGAACATCCACTCAAACAGGGATAATCAATAGGATCAGGAAGATAGTCGGTAGATTTTGGAACAAGGGTGAATTTAGTATTTGTACCAAAAGTTCTTTAGCAATTGGGTTTTGGTTAGAGAGTGAATATCAATGTCAGCACATGTGAAGGGTCAGTCACAATGATGAACTGGGGAAAATATGTAGGAAAGCCGATATCAATAGAGACATTAGGAAAACAGGCAAAGTACAGGGTGAGTGATAGTATTAGACATTTTCAACAGTTTTGAGGTTGAATATATTAGGAAGAAACAAATATGTAGTCACCGATAGGATTGACATTTGAGAGCGTTATGCAAGCTGGACATGGATGTTTTTAGTAATCCATGTTCAGTGTCCATTTAGGCTTTGGTACAATCACACTTGTGAATTTTGCATTTTGCGTCCAGAATATTACTGTGATAACATGCATATTTAGATCAGGTGACATGAGTATTTCTTCCTCTATTACTGGGAGCAATATTTTGAAAACGTATAAATTAGTATTGGGGGTACAAAGAGGTGTACCCTGTGTCTATGAATATAGATAATGCATGAATAGACCATACTGTGAATAAATAATATAACTGGTTCCACTTTAAATCATGGATTGAATTGATATCAGAAAATATATAAGAAATCTTATATTGATATACAATCATTCATTCCAAACAGTTATGCATCTAATTGTGAAATGATAGTTATGGTTTATCATGAAGGGTGTGTGAGTTTTGCTTAAACAATTATAAAGAAAATCGGAAATAATATGTTTGGAAAGAAGTCTCACGAATAGACCAGTTAAGAAACCTGGAGTAATGCATGTGTTCTGAAGCAGGAAGTGATTGAAAGTTAAACAAATGCCTACAAATTTGCCAACTTGTGCAAGAAATATATACCCTCTGATGTGCATAAACTGAAGAAATAGTAATGTACCAGTGTTGAATAAAAATGAACATCAAAATACAAATCATGTCCCATAAGAGTCTACTTGCATTGCTGTTAAACTGGGGCAGTTACTGTAGAAATATTAGGATAATGCCACAGTCTTGCTGGGCACAATCAGGAGCCACTTGTCAAAAGAAACTAACTTTATTTTTAAAACCACACACGCCAAACAAAACAGCCTCTCAGGAAAAACCCTCAGAGCCCCAACTGCCACCACTGGCTTCCCAAAAGCCTCTTCCTCCCACACAAGCCTCTCTCCACCTCCCACAATCCTCCTGCTCTTGAGGCCGATTGGCTAGGTCATGTGGCCAAGCCAAATAAGTCCCCTAATGAGCAACTCCGTGGTCTGAAAGGGCAGGGAAACAGCCCAATGAGCATCACCGCAGAGGAGCCAATCAGCTAGAGGTTGCTGTGAGCCAATCATCAGCCAGCAGCTGGAAGTTTGCTGGCTTCTGGAATTTTGCTGGGGCCCCTTCGGATGTGGCTCTCAACATCTCCCCCTCTCTGTTTAAACAACACACATGTGGCTTAGGGACAGTGCCTGCCTTAGGTTGTCCAATAGTACATATGGTCCTTACCCGTTAAGTTGGTACCATTGCAATTGGATCTTACCCATCACTGACTACCGGTCCAGTTTACAGCAACACCTGTGGAGAGGTCTTTGTACCACCGGGGGGTGGTGAGGTTCTTTGCCTCACCTCTAATGGCCCCCAAACATTAGCTGGACGATAATGACACACAGAAGAGAGGAAGATACACCAAGCCAATTGACGGCTCCTTTTGGAAAAATTGTACCACCGATGACATCATCAGCAAATATACCCGAACACTACCACAAGTCGCTGCACAAACAGGTAGTTTACAATGCATACAGGAGAGTTCTCAATGTGTCTAGGCAAGTTCTGCAAGCATTTCAGTGATGGCTATTGCAGAAGCTGTAGATTGGTTTTATCTTTGATTTCACCAGCACTGGGATGAAGATAGGAATTCTGGCAATAATGGCTAAAGAAAAATTATGTAACATTCCAGAAGGCACGGAAAGAAAACAATTTTCTTAACTATTTACATTGTCTTGAAGATAATTATTAAATATAATGAAAAGGAAAGGTGAAAGAAAGGAAACAGATCTGTTAACCTCCTTTTTTTCAAATTTTAAAACAAACCTCAACAGCTCTTTACCCAATTTAAATTAAACCATTTAAATAATGTGAATAAAAAAATATTTGGATCCATTTTTTTTATGAGCGCTCATCATATATCATATATGGACATACGAACATTCAAACATATAACACAAAACACAAGTGTGCACACATAATATAATACCTACAACACATAACCTAATAGTAAAGGCCTTATAACTTTTTACACGTGAAATCTCCATTGCAATGTTCAAAAACTCTTTTGTCAAAAAATAGAACTGATCAGCAAAACATTAAACTAGGTCTGTATGAGCTCAAAAAACAAAATAGAATGTGGGAAAGGGCAATAATAAAATAGATAATGAAAAAAGCATCCTGGTTCTATCTCAGATGTAAGGATAGTCAAACTGGAATTTTGGATATCAGCTGATAAGGCCTTGAGTCAAATCATCTTCTTTTTGGATGTGCCCTGATATGTCTTATAAAGAATAGATCTTTTCTGTCACAGATTAGACTTTTTATATTGGAAAGTAAAGAGAAAACAGTAGAGAAAGGAGAAATCTTACCAGCAACTTCAAGGGATACTATAGCATTAACTATATACTGACTATCGGAAAATAAATTAAATACAGAATATTTAAATATCTCAAAAGCTTGTAATACTGCATTAAGCTCTACCTTTTGAGCTGATTGTTTGGGTACTAAAAATTTATAAGTTTTATCAGGTATAACTATTGCTGCTGTACCATTATTTGATACATCAGTGAATATATTTGAAGCATTCATGATAAGTGTTTTTCTTCTCAATTTTGGAAAAATTACAGGATGCGATGACCAAAAAGACAATAAAGGGTTAGATGGTAAGTGGTTATCAAATGAAACATTAGATTGGACCATGATTATTGCCCAAGTATTTAACTCATTAGCTAACTCATCAATTTGATTCAGAGTATATGGAGTAAAAATTTTATTGGAAGAAATTCCAAACACTCCCTTTGCTGCTTTAATTCCTTTGAGTATTAATTATCCTAAAGCCTCAGGATACCTAGTAAGAATAGTGTAAGGAGAATAAGATAAATGTATCCATAATAATGTACCTTCTTGCCAAAATACTCCTGTAGGAATATTTTTTGTTGGTAGTACAATAAATAATAAAGGCAAACTTATATCAATTCTATCCAAATGCATATTTTCCATATATGTTTCATTGATTTTTAATGCCTTTCTTGCTTCAGGTGTTAACATGCGGGGTGAATTTTTATCTGATAGACCTTTTAGGATATCAAATAAAGGTCCCAACTCTCCTGTTGGTATACCTAGATAAGGCCTTATCCAATTAATGTCTCCTAATAACTTTTGAAAGTCGTTATGTGATTTGAGTTGATCTACTCGTATTTGAATTTTTGGTGGACTGACCATGGTTGAGGATAACAGAACTCCTAAATAATTAACTGGAAAATTTAATTGTACTTTATCTATTGCTATCTCTACATTATAATTTTTAATAAGTTTGTAAGTGTGGCATAACTTTCTAGCAATGTGTTTTTAGCTTTGTGTGCTAATAATACATCATCCATATAGTGAAATATTTGTGTTCAGAATTTTGATTTCTAAGTGGCTGGATTACTTTGTTAACATAAATATGACACATAGTTGGGCTGTTAGCCATCCCTTGAGGGAGTACTTTCCATTCATATCTCTGATCAGGACCTTCATGATTCAGTGCAGGGATAGTAAAAGCAAAACCTGGACTATCCTTAGGATGAATTATAATTGAAAAAAAAAACAATATTTAATATCTATAACTAAAACATACCAGGTTATTGGCAAAACAGACAATTGAGGAATCCCTGATTGAGCAGGTCCCATAATAACCATCTCATTATTAATGGCTCTAAAATCTTGCAATAGTCTCCATTTACCAGATTTCTTTTTGATGACATAAATGGGAGTATTTTGGGGATATACAGTCGGTTGTATATGTCCTTCTGCTAATTGTACCAGGTCATGGACTGCTTGTATCTTTTCTTCAGTCAGGGGCCACTGAGGAACCCATACTGTCTTTCTGATTTTCAGGTAATTTTTATTGTCTCAGTGGCCCTTTCTGAAAATCCAACCCATGTCTCTCTGTTCCTTGATCTATTTGTATTGGTGCTGCTATGACTTATTCTTGTTTTTCTAATCTTTTTTCTTTCCTAAAACCTTGTCTAGTCATAATAGTGGCTGCATTTTGGTTGATGTTATTTGTTAATGTCAAACCTAATTGATCTAGGACATCTCGTCCCCATAAATTTATGGGAAGATGATCCAATACATATGGCTGTATAGTTCCTTCACATCCTTTAGGATCATTCCTATCTAATACCATTTTACTTCTATGGGGATTAGTCGCCACTTATAGGCCTCGAAGCGTTTGAGTGGCTTGTTGTAATGGCCAATGTTTTTGCCATTCTTGACGAGAGATGATGCTAATGTCTGCACCTGTATCCAGTAGCCCATTCAATTCATGCCCTTGAATATTTAGTTTTAGCATGGGGCGAGAATCTAAATTTAAAGAAAGCATAGCCAAATCTACACCTGTGGAGCCTAATCCCTTGGAACATCTTTCTACAGTACGACTGGAAAATTTATCATATAGGCTGGGTATTATTAGTAACTGTGCTATTCTATCTCCTTGTGAAATTACTGATATGTCCTTTGGAGAACTGGCTATAATTTTTATTTCACCTTCATAATCGGGATCAATCACCCCAGGACTTATCATAAGTTCTTTTAGAGTAGAAGAGCTGCATCCCAATAATAAGCCCATGGTTCCTTTGGGAAGAGGTCCTTTTACCCCTGTGGGAATGATTTGAACTCCCATCTCTGGAGTTAGTACTGATCTGGCAGAGGCGCAGATGTCCAACACTGTGCTCCCTCTGGTTTGTCTGATGAGGGATCTGATGGACAATGTGTCCTGGGCACTACCCTGTTGGGGTTGCTGGGTTCCTCCAGTGCTCTGTATATTAGTGGTTTGGGGCCCCGGAGCATTGGAACCCCCTGTCCATTTATTTGGCAATTGAGACCAATGCCTTTCTCCATGATATCGTGGATAAACACCTGGTCCTTGTTCATTTTTTGATAATTGAGTACCCTCTATGGTGGTTTGAGAACAGCACTCATTAGCCCAATGTCTCCCTCTATGGCATTGTGGCCAAATACCTGGTATTCTACTCCTTTGATACCTAATATTGTTAAACCCTCCTTCTATGGGCCAATTCCTTTTAAAATGTCCTGTTTCTTCACATTGGTAGCATGTTCTTGGTCTGGCATCTAAAGCCTGTTTTACTGTAGCGGCCACAATTTGCCCTTGTTCATTAATGTATCTGGCAACTAAAGCCTGTTTTACTGCAGCTGCCATGACTTGCTCTTGTTCATTAATGTCTCTACATAATTAAATCAATGTGTTTAAATCTTCATTTTTCCATGGTCTAATGATATCTCTGCAACAACGATTCGCTTGCTCATAAGCCGGTTGTTTTAGTAATGGCATTGCTTGTTCTGTATTCCCAAAAACTCTGGTAGCTCTTTGAATAAGCCTATCTACAAATTCAGCATAAGGTTCATTAGCTCCTTGTATTACCTTAGATAATTGACCTTGTAAACCTCCATGTTCTTGTAAAGTCTTCCATGCCTTAATTGCATCTACACCAATTTGTGCACATACACCATGATCATATGCAATTTGCTGCGGCTGATCTTCATAAGGTCCCTTTCCTAACAACATATCTAGATTTCTCTGAGGATAACCAGCTCCTGCATTTCGCCTAGCTGTCTCCTTTCAACATTCCTCATTGGCAACCTTCCATAACATGCATTGTCCTCCATTTAGCACAACATTACACATATTAGCCCAATCCACTGGCTTCATGTTCAAGTTGTTAATGGATTCGACCATGATTACATTGAAGGGTGCTTGAGGACGATAGGTTGTTACAGCCTCTTTTAGCTGCTTCACTGTTTTGAAATTTAAAGCATGGTAAACACGCTGCCCTCCTCCCTCAAATACAGGGCATGTTAATATTTGAGATCTTGTCTCAGGATCCTAACTATCAACTGCGGGAGTTGGGGG